>NC_048298.1:237109791-237171334 GCF_013100865.1 Trachemys scripta elegans
AAAATGTAGATCTGAGCACTAATGATTAAAATTTTATCAACTAATAAAATAATTGTAAGACTTAAAATTTTATATAAATTATTGCATATACATGAGGCATCCTCTGTCTGTACACCATGTCCATGTGTAAACACACTGCAAATGAATGTGCACGAACAGATTTAGGTGGCCTCATTCTGATTTACAAGAAGACCCCCTTACATTGCTTTGACAGAATAAAGTCTTATTGCAAATAAGCAATGGGTCCAAGAAGAACAAACTTTTTTCTAACATACCAGGTAAATATAGCTTTAAAACATTTCACATTTTCCACTTACTTGAGCTTTCTGCACACATGTCCTAAGTTGTTCAATAAAGGCTCCCATTTATCAACTGTTACCTGCAAAATAATACATCCAACCTAATGATATCAACCTCACAGCTTTTAATTAAATTCCGTGTGTTCAATTACTAGAGAGAAACCAGCATGTAAATGAACAAGGCAGTTCATTCATGGAGAATGAAAACTTGAAGACAGGCATTTAAAATTCCTTTTATATTAAACAGTTAGCTACATATAATTTTATAGGTAAAATAAGCAAACATGTTGTCCAATGAAACCATTTACTGATTAAAGTGAATCGCCCTCCCCATATTAGTTATCTTTTCCAGGTTCTTCCAGCCCCCATCCCAGTTAAACAGCCCTAAAAATTGCAGTGATAACATTTATTTGGACAAGGTGGCAAACACAAAAATGATGATATCTTTACCTTACAAATTCAATGCCAGCTTTGCACTTTCAAACTTAACCCTTTACTATTTATTAGCACAGCTGGGTTCATCAACAAGCAGTGTAGAAGTGACCCTCAGTAAAACTAGATCTTGACAGAATGATTGCAAATACTAAATATTCCATTTGGCTTTATCCCTTTTCTTCCATGGTCTAAATTTATCTGCTATGAAATAATTAGTCCATTTACTGGCCACACAATGCCAATATCTAAGCTGCCAAAATCCTTAAATTCCTTTCTGGTCACGGTGTTTAGCTTATGCTCTTAAGCATCAGAAGAAGAGCTGTAACTTTACCACAGATACCGTAACTACAAACTCTATTCTTATTCCTATGCATGTCTAAGCATTTTTTTAAAAACTAAGATATCTGAATCAATACCTTGCTGTACTGAGCTTTATATGTGATTGGAGAATTCATATGGGATGGAGCATAGTCTAACAGTTTAGGCACACAACTGGGAGTCAGATCTGGATTCTGCTAACAGCTTTGCCACAGGCATGTAGGAATACATTTTAAATCTGTTACTTTTTAATTTCAGCTGAAGGCTTGTTGTTCTAGGTATTGGAAAGGGTAAAAAGGATGTCTGATAAGCATGATGTAAAAATATGAAAACACTGGATGGCAGAACTTAATGATAATAGGCTAAGGTTTTAAGTCACAGTCTATATCATGAGGGTGGACAATGTCTCAGAACTTACTGCATTTATTCTAACAATCCAATTACATAATGCAATATAATATGAGAACCTGCAGTTTTAATAAATAGTTCATTGACATAAAATTAAGTACGCATTAATTAAAAATTACCTCATTCCCAATAGCTTTAATTTTCTCTAAAGCGTCAAGGAACCACTTTTCTGCAGTTTTCCAGCTAAAATAAAAAAAAAACGTTACTGGAATTACCAACAAAGTATCTATCACACAGTTTACATTCAAAAGTCCCTTCTTAATGACAAAGCTGAATAAGCTATGTTAGAAAGAGAGAAAAGTTATCTTTTACACTATTTATGCACAGATAAATTCATTCACATTGATTAAATGGTGAAATACAAGCAGTTGTGACAAACATCTTGCACACATAGGTGCATGATCTTAAAGCCAAACTACAGAGCAAAAATTAAAATGGAGTACAGCCCAGAAACATGTTAAGTGTTCCCAATAACCAGGCTATGGATAACAATCAAAACCGTAACCTTATACACCTTTTGAAAATTTGTTCCCTTCTCTGGAATCATCTTGGTACTTCCCAATTTGCCAAAAACAAAGAATGCTTCATTGTATGACATTACAAATACCATTTCAATACATGGAATCTCCTGCACAAATGAATACCTCATGTGATGACTGGCTGTTCTATATGTGCCTCATTCCCAAGTATCAATTCTTTCCCGACTCAATCCTTAAAACATCAAACCAGATAAAATACCCTATTAGAAGAGAAACTAATTTGATAAGTAAGAGTTTAGGGTGAATACTAACTAACTAGAATCATAAGCAATTTCTTGTTCTGTAGCTCAAAATGGCTTATTATTAGATTATTATATAAAAACAAAATATATGCTACTACATTACATTTAGGAAAAGAATATAGATTAGTAGTATTGTCTTTCTTTATCTTCTTTTGCAAACTTACTCTCCATTTTGAAATGCAACCACTCCAACTTCATGCATAACAAAAGGATCCTCAGGTGCAATGCTTAGGGCTTGGCTGAAAAATCTTTCAGCTAATTTTGAATTGTTAGTCAAACCATATTCTAGTCCAATATAGAGCATCGGCAAATGACAGCTGTAAAAAATAAGGAAAAAAAGGAAGTTTCATATATTTGCTTGATGTAAATATTTAATAATTTGCAGAAATCTTAAAAGCATTTAATTGTATGATACTTTATAAGTATACCATTAAAAAAAACTTTAAATAAAAAAAAAAAATTAAAAAGAACAGTTACTTACCTGACAGTAACTGATTCTTTGAGATGCTCTCACATGAATCCCACTTATAGCGTCCATGTGCCCCAGCACAAGAGTTCAAAACATTTTCACTAGCAGTGTCCAGTAGGTGTTGCACATGTGCCCTTTAGGTGCCAGGGCATAAAGGGGGCAGCGACAACAATCACCACTCAGTTCCTTCGCTGACCAAAATCCTCATTCATAAGACTGAACTGCAAAGATGGGTTGTGGGATGCACATGTGCAGAACATCTTGAAGAACAGTAGTTACTATTAGCTAAGTTACCTTTCTTTCTTCTTTGAGCTACTGGACATGTGGATCCCACTTATGGTGATAAGCTAGCAATCATTTTTTAAAGGAGGTGGGAGCTAAGAAAAGAGATTGCAACGGTTCTTCCAAAACGGGCATCAGATTTTGAAGTGGTGACTAACAAATGACATTTTGGAAACATATACACTGAAGACGAGGTAGCCATTCTACATATTTCCAATACTGGAACCTGACTTAAGCATGCTATTGATGTAGCTTGCACTCTGATGGAGGACTCTTCTAATATCATAAGCAGTTCTAATACAATTGGATACCCATTTTGGAAGTCTTTATGATGAAACAGTCATCCCTTTTGAATGATTACCACACAGAACAAAATGTCTTGAAGTTTTACAAAAAGATCTAGTTCTATCTAGGTAATATAACAGCAATCTTCTCAATTCTGAAGTATGTAATTTATATTCAATAGGTGAAGAATGAGGTTTTGGAAAAAAAAACCTGGTGAATGAATGGATATGAAAATCTGATAGTACCTTAAGCATAAAAGATGGATGCAGTCTCATCATTACTCTAGACAGGTGAAAAAGTGTAAATGGAGGATTTATCATTAGGGCTTGTAATTCGCTTATTTTACAAGCTGATGTAATTGCCACCAGAAATGCTACCTTCAGTGATAGCAGAGAAACAGGATAATTTGGGAGATTCAAAGGGGAGGGGAGTGGAGAGAAGAGGGCCCATAAGCAAAAAACCCACTGAATTTAAGTCCCATATTTGAGTGATCTTTCTCACGGGAAGAAAAAACGCGGACAAGCCCTTCCATAAATCTATTCACTGACTGAAGAGAGAAGATTGTACCTTCCTCTACTGGAGGATGAAATACAGATATGGAATGGAATGCTGCCAAATGAACTTTGATTGAAGCAATAGTGCCAAGTGCTTTAAGGATAAGAGTTAATCTAATATTATTGGAATAGAACACTGACATGGAAATTACAGACATGAAATTACAGACTAGTCATCTTAACTTCTTACCTGGAAAGATAGTGGAGCAAATAATCAACAATCAGTGTGCAAACACCTAGTTTGTAACAAGGTGATAAAACAGTCAACGTGGATTTGTCAAGAACAAATCACGTCAAACCAATCTAACAGCTTTCTTTGACAGGATAACCAACATTGTAGATATGGAGGATGTGGTATACCCTGACTTTAATAAGGCTTTTGATAGTGTTTTGCATGACCTTCTCATAAACTAGGGAAATATAGCCTAGATGGAGCTACTATAAGGTGGGTGCATAACTGGTTAGAAAACTGTTACTAGAGAGTAGTTACCAGCAGTTCACAGTGAAGCTGGAAGGGCATATCAAGTGGGGTCCCATAGGGATCAGTCCTGGGTCCAGTTCTTTTGAATATCTTCATAAACAATTTAGATAATGGAATAGAGAGTACACTTATAAAGTTTGTGGGCAGTACCAAGCTGGGAGGGGTTGCAAGTGCTTTGGAGGATAGGATTAAAATTCAAAATAATCTGGACAAACTGGAGAAATGGTCTGAAGTAAATAAGATGAAATTCAATACAGGCAAATGCAAAGTACTCCACTTAGGAAGGAATAATCAGTTGCACACATACAAAATGGGAAATGACTGCCTAGGAAGGAGTACTTCAGAAAGGGATCTGGGGGTTATAGTGAATTACAAGCTAGTGGCACTGTTGTAGCCAGCGTTGCAAGATATTTACGTGCCAGATGCACTGAAGATTCACATGTCCCTTCATGCTTCAACCACCATTTCAGAGGACATGTATCTATACTAATGATGGGTTCTGCTAGATTACAATCCAAAGCAGTGCAGACTGACGCATGTTCATTTTCATTATCTGAGTCAGATGCCACCAGCAGAAGGTTGATTTTCTTTTCTGGTGGTTCGGGTTCTGTAATTTCCGCATTGGAGTGTTGCTCTTTTAAGACTTCTGAAAGCATGCTCCATACCTCGTCCCTCTCAGATTTTGGAAGGTACTTCAGATTCTTAAACCTTGGGTCGAGTGCTGTAGCTATCTTTAGAAATCTCACATTGGTACCTTCTTTGGGTTTTGTCAAATCTGCAGTGAAAATGTTCTTAAAAGGAACATGTGCTGAGTCATCATCCGAGACCACTATAACATGAAATATATGGCAGAATGTGGGTAAAATAGAGCCGGAGACATACAATTGTCCCCTCCAAGGAGTTTGGTCACAAATTTAATTAACACATTTTTTTAATGAGCGTCATCTGCATGAAAGCATGTCCTCTGAAATAGTGGTTGAAGTATGAAGGGACATACGAATGTTTAGCATATCTGGCACATAAATACCTTGTAATGCTAGCTACAAAAATCCCATGCGAACGCCTGTTCTCACTTTATTGTGACATTGTAAATAAGAAGTAGGCAGCAGTATCTCCCGGAAATGTAAATAAAAACTTGTTTTTCTTAGCAATTGGCTGAACAAGTGAGTGGACCTGTAGGCTTTAAAGTTTTACACTGTTTTATTTTTGAGTGCAGTTATGTAACAAAAAAAATAATCTACATTTGTAGGTTGCACTTTCACAATAAAGAGATTGTACTACAGTACTTGTATGAGGTGAATTGAAAAATACTATTTCTTGTATCATTTTTACAGTGCTAATATTTGTAATAAAAATAATATAAAGTGAGCACTGTACACTTTGTATTCTGTGTTATAATTGAAATCAATATATTTGAAAATGTAGAAACATCAAAATATTTAATACATTTCAATTGGTATTCTATTATTTAACAGTGCTATTAAAACTGTGATTAACCGCGATTAAGTTTTTTAATTGCAATTATTTTTTTAAATCGCAATTAATTTATTTGAGTTAATCGCGTGAGTTAGCTGTGATTAATCAACAGCCCTAGTAAATATGCAACCCTTGTCTGCATAGATGGGCTGCAATTACTTGTAGGCACTTTGTAACATCCACCATGCTAATGAAATTTCAAAAGGTGGTATTGAGAATTGATAATGACCCTCCAGAGCCATAAAATGTAGACACTTTCTGTGCATGGGGTGTACTGACACATGAAAATAAGCATCCCGTAGAGGGCAACAAAGTGAGAGCTACCATGCTAAATGTGGCACACTGAATGAACTTGTCGAGGTCCCAAATCTAGAATTGGATGTAAGCTGCCTTTCTTTTTTGGTATGAGGAAATAAGGAGAATTGAAGCCTTTTCCAATAAACTTCTCAGTTACTAACTCTATTGCTCTTAGTTTGATCAGTTCATCTATCGCCTGACGCATGGCATGCTCATGAAAATGGTCCCTGAAAAGGGACTAAGAAGAGGGGTGGAAAGCAGGCAGGGACTGAAACTGAATGGCATAACCATCCCTTATTATTACTTGAAGGACCCATTGCAATGTGGTGATTGCTATCCAAGCCTCCAGCATATAAAATAGATGGAAACCAAAGGGTGTAGTAAAATGTTATACCTCTTTGTGATTTAGTCCAAGATCCTGTTTGTATTCTCAATCTGTTTGTGTGAGTGAGAAATGTATGCATCAGGAAAAGAAAAGGTATGAAGGCCATTGTTATAGCCAGATGGTCAAGAAAGAAGGAGTGAAGAGACTTAAAGGACATCAAAAAATCATCAACACACATCCATAATGAAGGGCAGATTGACGACCCTGAGGTGAAGGCTGGCTCCCCTAAGGACAATTGATTAAATCAGAACAAAGGACAGAATGACCCTCTCGGAGGTGTATTGAAATGTTTACACTAATTAAGAAGTAACCGGTCACAAACTGACACAGCAAAATCAATAGACTTCAACAGAGAAAAAAACCTATAAGAACAGGGTGCTTGGCCATGGGACTTTGGGTTTGTCTTGCCACACTCCAGGAGCATCGGATCGCGACCGAGAAGAGCCCAGCTCCAAACTCGTGCTCAATCTAACTGGCCATTAGATTGACTCGAGCTACAACAGACTGGTAACTATGAACATCACTGGCAGAAGTGTGAGAGAGAGAGAGAGTGTGTGTGTCATATTCTAACTGTTGTATTCTCAACAAATGCTGTGTATTTGCCTTCCTCTATAAAGATCCATTGTGCTTTGTATGAGCATAACATATATGTGTCCCTAGAATTATTTTCTTTCCATCCATGTGATTTCCTTCTTAGTGGTGGACTCCTGTCAGAGTCTGCAGAGGAGTCAGTCTTTGGATGAAGAAACTTCTAATGCAGAAGTCTTGACAGCAGACTGAAGGATTTGAGTGGGACTCAAATTCTTAATTGTACTGCTGTGCTGGTTCACATAAATTTTCATTATAGATACGCTTGCTTCTTTTTTGAAGAGGGGATCTGTCTGGTATCAAGATCAGGAAAACCTCCATGAGTGGTGACTCAGGTTCTGGAATGACCCTGAGGTCATTAGTTGTAAGAGGTCCCTACAGTGAGGCACTGTAGATGCCTCTCTACTTTGAACCTTCCTTTAGAGCTGAAACTGCTGGTTGTAATTCAAAGATGCCAATGCCGACAAGGGAAGCACTGTATAAGTCTGTCCTCACTGTGATGCTAAGAATGACAGTGCTGCTGAAGCCGGTGCCAAAAAGGAAGAAGGCAGATGTCTGTGAATTCTTTTTCTCTTGGGATCTTTTAGATGAAGAAGCAGGTTTCTGTACCAGTTCTGTAATGCAGTGCAACATGGTAGGTCTCAGACCCACTCTTTCCTGCACCGACAGTAATGGCTCCCTTCAACAGTTCCTCTTCTCTCTCGGCACCAGCAGTAAGGGCTCCTTTGAAGACCTCTTCTTTGCTCCTGCCACTGGAGACAGGCTTCGCGCCAGGAAACTGACTTAGGGTATGTCTACCCTATCGCTGCAACAGTAGCGCTGCAGCTACTTTCTTGTAGACACTTCCTACATTGATGGACGGTGTTTTCCCGTCGATGTAGGTAATCCCCCTCTCCAAGAGGCTGTAGTTAGGTCGACCGAAGAATCTTTCCATTGACTTCTAGTGTCTATGCCAGGGGTTAGGGCGACATAACTACAGTGTTCAGGGCATGAAATTTTTCACAGCCCTAGGCAACTGTGGCTAGATCAACTTAGGTGTAGACCAGGCCTTTAGAGTCATTCAGTCCTCTAACAACGGGGGTCCCTGCCTCCTCTGATTGACCTTTCTGAATCTCATCTTTTTAAATGCTGCTGAATTAGCTGTCACATTTCTGGTGACAGGAGCATTGGTGAGATAAGCTGTGAAAACAGAAGCCTCTGTACCAAGTTCATGCTCTGTGTCAGACATAGCTCTCATGGACTTTTCCATAAGAAAAAGCTGAACTGCCTCTCCTTTTGTGTGTGCTTCTTGAAGGACTTACAAATGACACACTTAGCAACGATATGTTGCTCAACCAGACAGTAAAGGCGCCTGTCGTAGGTGTCAGTCACAAGAACAACCCCCCTACAAAGGGACCTGTCTTGAAGCCCAGAGATTTGGGCTCTGCCATAAATTGCTTTTTTCCCTATACCTACTGCAAACAAGCTAATTTAAACAGTAACAAGTGCACTAACCTACTACCTATAAACAAATTAACTACCAACTATCAGATTAAATGCTAAGTAACAAGATTACTACAAAGGGACACTTATGTTGTTACAACTCACTGCCTAAGGCAGTTGGGGTTGCTGTGCCCTTTATGCCCTGTGAGGGTGCAGCAGGGAGGCATACAGTGCGCATGGACCACTGCTACTGGACACTGCTAGTGAAAATGTTCCAAATATCTATACTGGGGCACATGGACGCTAAATGGGATCCAAATATGCAGTAACTCAAGGAAGAATATGTATTATGTAACACTACATGAAATAGATTCTAAATGAAGTATTAATCTGAAGAGTACCTTAAAGGGAAAATATTTAGTAAAAAGTTAATTCTAATGTTTACTAGTATTTTAGCCTAGACATGTGTATTTCCCTTTCCTATCCCCAAGTTAATTCTGAGTTTAATCCAGTTCTGCTTCTTCACCTATAAACTGAAAAGAAAGATAACTGGACTTTAATGACAAGCTAGGTAGTAACACTATCTAAACTTTTAAACTGTAAGCAATAATCAAATACAAATGATGAATTCAACAAGCAGAAGCATAATGGAACACTACTTATAATCTTTTTCCTCCCTTGTTTTCAACATAAGAACAGCCATATTGGGTCAAACCAAATGTCCATCTAGCCCAGGATCCTGTCTTACGCCAGTGGCCAATGCCAGGTGCCCCAGAGGGAATGAACAGAACAAGTATTCATCAAGTGATCCATCCCTTGTCGCCCATTCACAGTTTCTGGCAAACAGAGGCTAAGGACACCATCCCTCCACATCCTGGCTAATAGCCATTGATGGACCCTATCCTCCATGAATTTATCTAGTTCTTTTTTGATCCCTGTTATAGTCTTGGCCTTCACCACATCCTATGGCAAGGAATTCCACAGGTTGACTGTGCATTGTGTGAAAAAATACTTTCTTTTGTTTTAAACTTGGTGTCTATTAATTTCATTTGGTGACCCCTAGTTCTTGCATTATGAGGAGTATAAAACACTTCCTTATTTACTTTCTCCACACCAGTCATGATTTTATAGACCTCAATCATATCCCCCTTTAGCCGTCTCTTTTCCAGACTGAAAAGTCCCAGTCTTTTTACTCTCCTCATATGGAAGCCGTTCCTTACCCCTAATAATTTTTGTTGCCCTTTTCTGAACCTTTTCCAATTCCGATATATTTTTTTTGAGATGGGGCGACCACATCTGCACACAGTATTCAAGATATGGGCATACCATGGATTTAGAGAGAGGCAATATTATATTTTCTGTCTTATTATCTATCCCTTTCTTAATGATTCCCAACATTCTGTTAGCAGTTTTCACTGCCACTGCACATTGAGTGGATGTTTTCAGAGAATTATCCATAATGACTCCAAGAACTCTTTCTTGAGTGATAACAGCTAATTTAGACCCCATCATTTTATATTTATAGTTGGGATTACGTTTTCCAATGTGCATTACTTTGCATTTATCAGCATTGAATTTCATCTGCCATTTTGTTGCCCAGTCACCCAGTTTTGTGAGGTCCTTTTGTAATTCGTCACAGTCTGCTTTGGACATAACTATCTTGAGTAGTTTTGTATCATCCTCAAATTTTGTCACCTCACTGTTTACCCCTTTTTCCAGATCATTTATGAATATGTTGAATAGGACTGGTCCCAGTACAGACCCCTGGGGGACACTACTATTTACCTCTCTCCATTCTGAAAACTGACCATTTATTCATACTCTTTGTTTCCTATCTTTTTACCAGTTACTGATCCATGATAGGACCTTCCCTCTTATCCTATGACAGCTTACTTTGCTTAACAGCCTTTGGTGAGGGATCTTGTCAAAGGCTTTCTGAAAATCTAAGTACACTGTATCTACTGGATCACGCATGTCCATATGCTTGTTGACTCCCTCAAAGAATTCTAGTAGATTGATGAGGCATGATTTCCCTTTACAAAAACCATGTCAACTCTTCCCCAACAAATCATATTCATCTAAGTGTCTGATAATTCTGTTCTTTACTGTAGTTTCAACTAGTTTGCCTGGTACTGAAGTTTCCATTTGAGTTATTGTCTTAAGTATATTTTTATCAATGAAAAATATATATATAAAATGGTATAGTCTACTTTTGACATACCCTTTCATCAGCTGTGCTGCTGTGAAGTAAGCAGCCATTGCTTGGTCATGCTCACTCTCAACTGCAAATGAATGTCCATATGCTATCCAAGCTGGTCCATAGGTTCTCTCAAGTGTAGTGGCTTTGCTAAAAAACACACACACACACACACACACAAAATCAGACCAACACATTATAACTACATCTGAAATTCATTATATTCCTCTTATTGGAACACTTAAGCAGTAAGCCTGCTGAAGTATAAATAGTCTGTGTACTCATGTATATATTTAATAAATTTGTAGTAAACTAATGAGTGTTTAATAAAGAATTTTGTCTCTAAACAATATACTGGTGAAAGCTTATCTTTTGACACACATTATTTGACATTTAAGAGAATGTATTATTCTCATTTTCTAAACTGATTTTAGCAAATTTCTAAACTATATTATTTAGATAGTGTTGTTAAGTGTGCATAGTGAAACACCAAAGGTAAATTGAGGAACTAAATCCTTACTGCAAGGAACTAAATTTAATGGTGTGAATGCATGCAAAAGAGGTATATGGTTTTTATATCTACACATAAATCTTAAAGACACCAACAAAAAGCGAACAGAAAAACAACTACATTATATTACAAAATCTCTCTCTATTCATGCAGTGTAAACAATGTAAAACATGTTAAAGTGGAAAATGGTAATGTCAAATTATGAAGTTTCTGTTGTAGTTAGGCCATGTCTACACTAGCACTTATGTTTGCAAAACTTTTGTCACACAGGGATTTGAAAAAAATCACCCGAGTAACATATGTTTTGCTAGCATAAGCGCTCACGTGCACCAGCACTATATCGGCGAGAGATGCTCTCCCGCTGACATAGCAACCGCCACTCATTAAGCTGGTTTTATTATGTCGACGGGAGAGCTCTCCCCCATCGGCATAACACAGCTGTACCAATACAGCTGTGCCTCTGTAAGCTTGTAAGTGTAGACATAGTCTGTGGGTGGAAATATTGCCTATGTGACTGCAAAAGTCCGGGCTTGCCTAAGGCAAGCCTATTATTCTCCATTCCAGATAGCTGCCCTGCCTGGGAAAGAAAGTGTTTGACACTTCTTTGAAGGACTGTCACCAAAAAGCCATCAAAACTGCAATTTAGGGTCATCATCTGCCAACTACTGACCCATAGCCATGGAACAATAGTGTCCATACACAAGAGCCCACAAGAAGGGGGCAAGCATGACTGGAGTGTCTGGAGCTTCTCAATTTCAGCACATGGCACAGAGATTGAGGCCCTATTTAAGAGCAGAGACTCTGTGAACAGAGCCAACCATCACCACAAGAAAGACACGAAGGAAAGAGGAGGCTGAAACACTGATACATTTCAGACTCACAGAAGAGGTGACATCAGAGATGGGGAAGATGCATCTCAGGCCTTTGTTATTTTCATCAGACAAGATGTCTAAGCTTGAAAGTATGCTCTAGAGTTCCAGAGCATCACTAAAATTAGAACCAGTTAGAAGCACATGGGACCCAGTGACTGGGTTCATTTGCAATGGGAGAGTGACTATATCCCCCATATGAGGCCAGTTTGTAACAAAACATTTTTGATTGATTGCCATATCAAAGGATTGCCATATCTAATTGCCATATCAAAGAAAGGGTAAACACAGGGGACATACAGCAGCCAGGATTCCTAGGTTTCTGTAATTACATTTATTTACAATGAACAGCTCTTGTGTAACACTTTTATAGTTAACTATTCTTTATTTGAAAATTAAATCCTGAATAATATTGACCTAACAAGTCATAAGCAACACAATAATAAATCTAATATTATTGGATATGAAATTAAGCTTTTACCTGAGATATCTTCTGGCATGTTCATTTTTGTGACCGACCATGAGATAATAACATCCTACCGCAAACCATGAGACCTAAACATCAATGTCAAAAGAACAATACTAAGAGTACAGCAGATGACCAAAATGATATATCTACAAATAATGATACAGGACAGGGAACAGAGAGCATTCAGAGAAGTTACAATATTTTGCCTGAAGTCATCACTCTCAGAGTTTCAAATTATTATAGCAGCATCTATTAGCATAGCTAGACCTATTACCATTATAAACAGTTTTGAATGTTTTGCAACTCATCCATTTAAAGCCTTACCTAAAATAGGGCTCAAAATGAGTTAAGACACTATGTTTATACATGGAATAAGAGGGCCACACATGGAGTTAAAAGGAAAACTTCATGTGCAGACTAGCCCTTAGAAAAAATGGAAAGGAGGGAAAAATAATCCTGAATGTATTCTATTTTTCTCCCAACTATTATAACTTGGTCGAAGATTTACAGGGTGGTATTCAAAGGCACCAACTGTAAATCACTTTCAGTGAGTATTAAGCACTTAACTAACGCCAACAGTCATTTGCCACTGATGTCTTTGAATACTCTCTTAGGCTACGACTACATTTAGCTGTAGCACTTCAGTGTAGATGCTTAGGCTCGGTCTACACTACAAAGTTAATTTGACATAAGCCATCTTGCGTTGACCCAGTTGTGCATGTGTCTATGCTTAAATTTGCCTCCCTCCGCTGCAAGTGCCCTGCTACAGCAACACAGTAACACCATCTCCCCGAGCAGCACTGAGCCAAGTACTCAGATCGATGCAGCGAAAATGCAGATACTGCGTTATTTATGTTGACCTTAACAGTCTTCCAGCACCTGTCCCACAATGCCAGATACTGACCACTCTGGTCATAATTGTGAACTACACTGCCCAGGGGTCACAGAGACTAGAAGACCTGCCTCCCCTTTAAAGCCCTGCAATTTTTTGTAATGTCTTTTCCTGATTGTCCAGCTTGGCAAGCACATTTAGCAGCTCCCCATTGTTGTGTGCAACTGCCAAGCTAACCCTGCTGGCTTCATGCTCCAGATGCACTCCGGCTTGGAGCAGACAGGAGATATTAGATCTGGACCTGTGGGAAGAAGAGATTGTGCAAGCACAGCTACAGACCAGCCATAGAAACATGGATGTTTATGAGCAGATTGCAGGAGAAGTGGTACAACAGGGACCAGCAGCAGTGGTGTGTGAATGCAAAAGGATCTGAGTCAGGCATATCAGAAAGCCAGGCAGGCCAGCAGTCACTCCAATGCTGTGCCGCAGACCTGTTGCTTTTACAAAAAGCTGCATGCCATATTTGGCAGAGATCCCACCACCACTGTGGATACTTCCGAGGAGGCCAAGCCACAGGCCACTGGCATGAACAGTGAGGGGAATTGGGGACATGCAACCGGGGGGGGGGGTCCATCTATGCCACGAGCCAGGACCTGTCTGAGACTCTACCACAGTCCAGTCAGTCCCAGCAGTCGAGCACTGGCAGGAATATCAGATGTGTAATTGTATTTCCATTGCAATGATGTACTGATGGCACCCTGAAATTAACAAGTTACAGCTATTGACTTTTCATTAATTTACTCTTGCAAGAGGTGATAGATGATATAACGAAGAGAGGTAGCGTTATCTGCTTTTCATTCTCCTGTAGTTAGGCAGGGGGCCATGCAGAGCAGTTTATATACACAGAAATATCCCTTGAATCCTCTTGAGAGATCTCAATGGAGCTTTTGTGAAGGTACTTTCCAATCCTCTCCTGAAGGTTTCTTTCTCCACAACAGGACACTTTCCCATGCCAGTCAGTGATGGCTTCGATAGCACCATTGCAATATGCAGGCTAGCAGCATACGCGCCTGGGCAGCTTCGGGACACCAGCAGCAGCTGTGCTCCCTGTGCCCTTGTTTCCCTCAAGAGTAAGATATCAGCTACAAGCCCCACTGCCTGTGGAAAATGGTACCAGTATTCAGTACCACTGCCCTATACTCAGTTGAATGCAACAGAGCAATTCCCTCCTCATTTCCCTCACCCCTGGCAGGCTATATGCACCATGGCTGGTGCTGAGAGTTGTACCATGCACAAGCACTCCAAAGCAGAAGTGTCAATAAGCATGTCTTGTTTAAAACTTTAGGGGAGAAAGGGAAGGGAGTTCTGAATCATAACTTTCACTTTCTGTTATGACTATATCTCTGTGTTTTATCTACAGCTGCTGCCACTGTGGTTTTGAGGGATTTCTCCTCCACACGCACAGAACACCTGAGCTAGATAAGGAGGAGAAAGAAGAGGACTCTGGATACCATGTTCAATGAGGTACTTCAAGACAGTGCTTTATCAGGCTATTAGCAAAAGAGCCTGGACGGTGAATATTGCAGACGCCTGGAGAAGGAAAGAGTGGACAGGAGAAAGGCCTAGGAGTCCCAGCAGGAAAAGAAGAGGGAGATGTACCAGGACATAATGGGATTTCTCTGGCACCAAACACAGATGCTGCAGACTCTTAGTCTCACTTAGCAATCCATGGAGAATTCCTGTAAAGCACCACCCTTCATACCGCCTCAACATTCCACATGCTATCAGGGGCTGCATCCCTCCTCCTACCACTCTATCCCAGGGGGACATTAAGGACAACCATAGCTTCACGCACACTGACCTGTGAAAGCCATAGTTGCCGTATGTGGACATAAGCAATCCCTTGTTAAATTCTGTTCCATTAATTTATTGCATGTTTAATGTATTGGATTTTAAATTGCACCATTTTTATTTTGCACTGGTTTTCTTACTGAATAAAAGTCTATTATTTGGAAAATAATTTATCTTTATTAATTCACAACATATGCTGCAGAGTGCTTAGCAATTCTGAAAGCACCTAATCACTTGTTACAGTACAGTGTGACAACCATTAGGATCCATGACAAACAGTCTAATAATCATAAATGTACAGCAAGCACTGCAAAATTAATAGGTGCATTGACAGTGTTACATTCATAGATATAAAGCAAGCACCACACAATTCCTAACAGGCCTCAAAACAGCAAGGCCAGGTAGAGCACAGCAGACCACAACATATTACTGTGGCTCAATGTTAAAGCGGTCTTTAAAAGCCTCCCTGAGCCATAAAGTTCTGTGCTGAGCTCTTCTAATAGTCCTTGTGTTTGGCTGTTCAATCTCAGCAGGTAGCAGCTCTAACTCCATCCTCTAACCCGGCAGTAACTTTCCCCCCTTTGTTTCACAGATACTATGCAGAGCAGGCAGCTATAACTATTTGAAGTTTTTTTTCCACTGAGATCCAATCTTGTGAGTAAACAACAGCGTCCCTTCAATCTACCAAAAGCACATTCAACTGTTATTCTGCTCTTGCTGAGCCGGTAGTTGAATCTTTCCTTGATGCTGTCGAGGTGGCCAGTATTTGGCTTCATGAGCCAAGGGAGCAAGGGGTATGCTAGGATCAGGATCACTGATCACTACTGACATTTCAATATTACCAATGGTAATCTGCTGGTTGGGAAAGAAAGTCTCTGCTTGTAGCTTTCTGAACAGTCTTGTGTTCTTAAAGATGTGAGCATCATGCACCTTTCCTGAGCAGCCAACACTGATGTTGGTGAAGCATCCTCAGTGATGCAACAAAGCTTGCATAACCAAAGAAAATTAGCCCTTTTTGTTGATATACACTGTGGAAAGATGGTCTGGTGCCAAAATAGGGTTGTGTGTGCCATCTACTGAGCCACTGCAGTTTAGGAACCCCACTGCTGCAAATCCATCCATGATGTCCTGCACATTGCTGAGAGCCACAAATCCTGTGTAGTAGGAAACTATTAATGGTCCTGCACACTCGCATGACAACAGCCCAGGCAGTGGATTTTCCAACTCCAAAATGGTTTCTCACTGACCGGTAGCAATCCAGCATCGCAATTTCCACAGCGCAATCACCATTTGCTTCTCCACTGTCAGTGCAGCTCTCATCCTGCATCCCAGTGCTGAAGGGCTGGGGTGAACTCAGCATTTAGGAATGTGGCTTTGTGCATTCGAAAGTTATGCAGCCACTGCTCATCATCCCAAGCCTGCATAACAATTTGATCCTACCAGTCAGTGCTGCTTTCTTGGGCCAGGAGCAGTGTTCCAGCAGCAGCAGCTGCTCTGGGAATGCCATCAACGACCTTGAATTGGTTCTCACTATGTCCCATGGCAATCTACCCTTCAAGAAATCGTCATGTTCCCTGCTGATTCTGTTGCTCTTATGGCTCTGGAAATACTGGAGGATCATGGGTCCTGTGCTTGGAATGCTTATGACAATAAGCTGTGCTGGTTCCATGTTTTCTGTCTGCCATCCTTTGAAAGGAGAAAGGCCACAAGGGTTCATGGGATTTTTAAAAAAGATGGAAAAATTATGAGATATGGATGACATTATGGGATGGAAAACGTTGCACACTGGAAAGTTGACCCCTTCCTCCCAGTCACCCTGTGCAATTCATTTCTGCCCATCATGTGCTGCTAAAACTTCCCAAAATACAGTGTGCAGGAGGGTAGTTGTATACTGGGATACCTACCCATGGTGCACCGCGCTGTGCATTGACATAAGCACTCATGGTGAGTGCATTCAGGGCCGACACAAGGAGCCAAGTATGCACATGCACAAGTGATACACTAAATGCAGCAGCTTTACGCCGGTGTAACTTGCATCAACCAAAGTTTGTAGTGTAGACATTGCCACTATCTAGTGATAGGAGGGGTTCTCCCATTGCTGTAGATAATCTACCTCCCCCAGAGGCAGTAGGTAGGCCAACAGAAGAATTCTTCTGTCAACCTAGCATTGTCTACACCGGGGATTAGGTCGATTTAACTACGACTCTCCAGGATGTGGATTCTTCACACCCTTGAGAAATGTAGCTATATCAATGTAACTTTTTAGTGTAGACCAGCCCTCAGTGTTTGAAAAAGGAAGAAAGAAAGAGAAGGAATTTTGTAAGTACTTAGTTTATGACATGAATTCATTTTATTTTAATTTCAAAAAAATTTTAAGGCTTGAACATCTCAACTGACTTTCTTGGAAAAATGGCCTCTGCACATGCACATCAAGTATATATCCCTAACTGTCTTACCTAAGAGGTTAGCAATATATAACAATGAAATCATAACATATTCATTGATATTTTAACAGGTTCAATGAACCCTCAATTCAGATGCAACAACAGAATTGTGTTGCACAATATACAAATTACAACAATTCAATCAACATTATAACTGAACAGAATAGAAAGAGCACCTTTTTGTATGTGTTAAATGTGGTGGCAGTTACAGTCACTGCAAGAACCAGACTTAGTAATAACTAAAGGTTATAATTCAACATGCTCATAAGGACCACTAGTGTAAGGGTGCCACCTCATGTTTTCAGTTATGGGATATACCCTGGCACCAAGCCTCAGGAATCTTTTAGAAAAGCAATGGTTGCTGGGAATGCATCCTTGAACATGCAAAGCAGAGGTTATAAGAAGCCAGAGAAATCCCAATCACTGTCTCAGTTCCTTCCGCTAAAGCCCAAAATTATTAAGAAAGCAGAATTCCAAGGAAGAGGCTAGGTGAGCAAGTAGTATGAATACGCAGAATCAACATTTTTGAAGAATCAATTACTAGTAAGTACCCTTTCTTTCATCCTCAAAGTTTCCTTTGCATACTCTCATTGGAGGAAGTCTAACTATACTATTTCCCCATTAATGTTGGTTGAGAAATTCTAATTAAACAAGGATTCCAAAGTAGTCCTTCTAAAGCAAGCATCAGCTCTATGCTCCAAGTCAAAAAGAAAGTGCTGCATAGATATGAACAGAATTGCAAATAGCAGCACTGCAGTTTTCTGTTATGGAATCAGGTCATCTGGCTTAGCCTCAGGAGAGTGAGCCTTAAGACTTAAGTACTGTCACCCCTGCCATGTCTCATTGCTAAGATTAAGATTTTGTCAGTTATTTTTAGTAAAAGTCAGGAGCAGGTCATGGGCTACCCTGAAATTTTGTTTATTGCCCGTGACCTGTCTGTGACTTACTAAAAATAACTGGGACAAAATGGGAAGGTGGAGGGTCCAGAAACCACTGCTGTTATGGCTCTGGGGGTCCCCTGCCACTCCTGGCTATGGCTGGGAGCTGCAGGGGGCCCCCGGCTGGGAGCTGCAGGCCCTTACTAGCTGACAGCTTCAGTCCTGCTGCCCCAGGGCAGAAGCGGAAAATGTCACGGCGATCTCTGGAAGTCACAGAATCTGTGACTTCCGTGACCTCTGTGACATAATCTTAGCCTTACTCATTGCATAATCTAAACCCTTTCAACAGGTTTTGAGTAGAAATGCCATTCCATTTACAAAGCTACAAAAAGTTCTGATGGCTTCCTCCGTACTCTGATACTAGACAAACAGAAATTCAAAGCTGACATCAAGAACATCCAAACTAATTTCCCCATGGATGAGAATGTTTTTGAAATAAAGATGAGAGATTAATAGTCTGATTTAGCTGGAAATCAGACATTATTTTAGACAAGAATTATGAAGGAGCACACAATGCAATATTGTCCCAAGAAATATAGTGAATGAAGGATCAGCCATCAAAGCCTTCAGCTCACTCGCTCTTCTCTCAGAAGTTCTTGTGATTAAAAGTGTTATGTACAGCGACAATCACAATAAAACAGTCTCTCAAAGGTTCAAAATGTGCATCCATTAACTATGTCAGCATTATGTTGAAATCACATATTTGGACAGATTTTTTGAAAGGCATAACTAGTGAAAAAGCATTATCCAGCCCTTTGAGAAAAGTTGTGAGACTAGGATGGCTGAATACTTTCCATTTGTCAATAGGAGAGTACTCTGCCCAGATGGCAGACAGCTGAACTTACACTGACAACAAGAGGATGCTAAAAAACTTCAGACATAATAATAGATGAAATAGAGACAGAATATGGAGACAGGTTGTTATCTGATATCCACAGAGAAAGCCATTTCCATTTCTGGGAGTAACATTCCAATGGCTGACGTTACCTAAAGACTATCCATCTAAAACATTTTATTTTTCTCAAATTAAAAACCAAGAAGAAAAGTTTTCCAGGCACAGATTGAAGGTCCCTTACACATCTGCAACTAGCCAAGCAAAAGCCAGTCAGGAAATTCTGAACTCAGCCTCAAATATTAATTACCAGAAGGGGAGCATTTGCGCCATCTGGAAGGCCAAAAGGTTCCTGGAACTCGACAGCATTGGGTGGAAGTTTGCATCCGACATGTAGAATTATGCAACTGTCACTCTAAAGGAGGACTTTGAATTCTGAGCAGATAAAAAAAAACCCCAGTAATCTAAAATTTAATTAACATTAGATTTGTTTTCTAAAAAAGAGGAAAACTATGATCAATCACGCGATCAAAGAAAGTTGTTTGCTGTGTTGGTCCCAGGATATTAGAGACACATGGTTGATGAGGTAATATCTGTTACTGGACCAACGTCTGTTGGCGAAGCACAAGATTTCGAGCTTACTCAGAGCTGAAGAGGAGCCCTATGTAAGCTTGACTCTTTCACCATCAGACTTTGATCCAATAATAAATATTGTCTGCCTACAAATCAAACCAATGCAACTCAGATTCATAGAAACATACAAAATAAATGTATTTTAAATTCACCAATACCAGTGATGATGGGACATTCTCCACACATTGTGTTTATTTGAATAGTTCTTATATTTGCACAGGTTATGTGCTTAGTTGAAAGAGTATTCGCTGAATACATGAAGCTATATTTATTTCAATGTACCTAGTCACATGCCCAATCATGTATGTGTAGATTCCATCACATAGGTGGAACACTATCTCTATGCACTATTAAAGTTGGTAGTAAGCAGTGAACGGTGTGCATAGTACACCAATTTTCAAACTATGAGAACACTGTTTATAAAACAAACTTATTCAAACGTCTAAAAATCATTGATGCCAAGTTTGACGTTTTAAAAGACAATGCCTTTTCAGTTATCTATTCAAAAAGCATTGGGAACAATTCTATGAAGTGGGGAAAATGTTTTTCTTGCACATATCTCCCCAATAAGGGAGAATGGAGTTTTAAGTGATTAAATCAATTATTTTTTACACAAAGAGTTTTAAACTTCTTAGCCACACCATCTTTTGGAGCATCAGAAGACTCTCACCAACATAAAATGTTGAAGGAATGTCAGTTATGTAATACTTCTGAATATGGGAGGAAAATTCCTCCATGCCTGCTGCAGATAATCATTTTATACTCAGAAGCACGACATTATCTTTTAGTTACTCAAGCTAAAATAATAGTGTTAATAATTGTAAAATGATCTCTCTTTTTTTTAAAATCTAGCTGGAGTACCTGTTTTCATGACCTCCATCAGTGGCAAATTCTACAAACCGAATATATTTTATATTAAGAAATAATTTTTATTCTAAATGGATTGTAAATTTAATCAAATTATGGTACAGGACAAAAAAAGAAATAAATTAACTATTTCCACACTATCATTTCCCGAGTCTGAATTCTGGTTGTTCAAACTGATTATTAAATTACAATTTCTGTTGCTTTTACTTATGCAAAGCTGGAGGAACACACACTATAGGGACCTATAACAACTTACAGGATTATTTGGGTACAAATCCACCAATTTATGAGAAAGATAGAATAGCTCTGTATGGATGAAAAAAAGAAAGAAAATTAAAGCATGTCAAACACTAACACATATTTTGGCCAATACAATTTTCTAAAGTAGTGTTAAATTATCTCAGATTACAAATTGCAAATTAGTATATAAACTCAAACTTTAAAGATAGATACTAAAAATAATTTTACCTTTGACATGTTCATCTTTTTTTCAAAATTTGAAACACTAGAATATTCAGTTATTTTGCAGTTAAACAACAAAAATTGGTTTGTGAAGGGTATATGAGAGAATGTGAACTGTAAACCTGACTTTCTTAGATACCTTTGAAAATCCCAGTTTAAATGCTTCAGTATCTTTAAAGCAACTTAGAATTCCCTCCACAGAACCTGGCACTGGCCACTGTCAGACGACAGGATACTGGGCTAGGTGGAACATTGATCTGACCCAGCATGGCCATTCTTATGTTCTAAATACAGTTATGAACGGTACAATATAATACTGATTGCTACATTTACATTTTCAAAAGTCTTGCAAAATACATCAAAAACTCAAAAGTTAATCTGCCTGTAACTAAAAATAACTAATTATGTTGGTTTGCCTCTAATTGGAACCTTGATAGCATGAACTAACTTAAAACTTCAGAAATGTTGCTTCAAAATTAATATAATAAAATACGCTCAAAAATAAAAGCTAAAAAAGTTAAACAACTGAATCTAGAGTTCTTACTTTTTTTGGTCAAAATGGTGCTACTTAGTAAAGTTTGAATTTTTTTTTTTTTATCATCATTTAATTACTTTAAGAAATCAAACACAGTTCTCTGATGATAAAGCTTATGCGGTGTAACAAGAAATCATACTACATTTTGCATACTGTGTGAGGGCATAATGCATGTTTTCCGGACAAAGTATATAAACTATTGTGCTCCATGATAATGCTCTTCAACATAAAGAGATACTGTTTGCAATATACCTCATGTTTTATGAAAAAAAAAAAAAAAAAAAGTTGGCTCAAGACATACTTGTAGAAAAACAAGACTGCGGGCTACATTTTTGAAAATGGCTGACTATATTGCAACTGCAAAATCTGCGAGCACACCTATTGTACACAAACAAGGGTTAGCACACTAAGGACTTGTCTAGAGAGTTAGCAAGCGACAAGCTGGGATGTAATTCTACAGCATTTAAGTAAGCTGGCACTAACTAGCCAGGTGGACTCTGCTACCATTCAGTAAAAGTTCCCATTCCAAAGAGGAGTAGATCAAAACGCACTAGGAAACTTTTAGTGCATGGTCCATATGGTTACTTAGTACGCAGCACACTCCTGTGTTGTAGATTTATGCCCCAAACTTGGCCCACTCTAGCTATCTGTTCACACAAGCCTTTAATGGCCCACTCATACACATAAATGCCAGCATTTGCGCCAGCATTTCCCAAACTGTCGTCCATTGAGAGACTGCATGTCATTTGATGATGGCTCCTCAGTCTCATATCCAGCTGTTTCCAAAGACCTCCAAGTTCTTCTTTGGAAAGAGCATGGATGACTGTACAAACAGCTGGAAACAAGAATCAGATGTCTAAGCTACACTACTGTTGTAGTTGCCACAGGGATGTTGAGTACTTGTGACCAGCATCTTAACTGAAAGGAGACGAGATCTATGTGATTGTAAATGAGACAGGAGGCAGCTTGTGAAATACTCTCTATTAAGATGAAGTTCACACTATGGAAGTTTGAAAACTTCTGGCATACGCAATACATATGCTTATGTATTTTGTGGTTCCAAGTAGCCACTTTTGAAAATTTCCCTCTATATTTGTTTAAAATACATTTTCTTTCATTGTTTGAACACTAGGCTGTTGAAAACATGTCAGAACTTAAGCAATAATAGGTTGGCTCACAATAGTGACGCATTGGCTGCATAGCCCAAAGGATAAGACACAGAGAAGACTGATAAAGGGTACAGGACAATCATTTACATGAATTCTCTTCCCTGTGCAGCTCTCCAAATCCCTGTTGTGAGGGTTTTTTTTTTCCTTTTCCCTCCCTCTTTATGGCCATCCAATGGAAACTGCATGCAGAGGGTCAGATATTTCTTGCTGGTTCAAATCTAAGAGTTGTGGGGAAATCTTGGTTTTATTTTTAGAGGCTACCCTAAAGACAGCAGGAAAATAACCTAAGTATCCTTTAAAAATAAAAATCTATATTTGACTCTAATCATATTACAAAATTAGTCAATAATATTTCTCACCATTTGCTTTATTCAGCTCCACGAGTGTCCCTATGTGCACAGGTAAACAATTGGCATGGAAAGGATCTTTTTCCATTACTCTAAAAATACAGAAACAGGAAGGATTATTATAAAATAAATTGTTAAAATCATTTAATTGATTTGGAGACAGATTACTGTTATAACATATTATATAGTGAGCAATTAGCACTTTAATCAATCTATAATCATAGAATATCAGGGTTGGAAGGGACCTCAGGAGGTCATCTAGTCCAAACCCCTGCTCAAAGCAGGCCAAATCCCCAGACAGATAAAGGGTAATCATGATCTCTTCACAAGTGGTCATTCCCTGATGGCATAATAAAGTCTAACCACACAACAGAACAATTAGAACTGATTTAGCTAAACAGATAAATTAACAAGAAATTCTGACAGATGGAACAGACATTAGGAAAACTGAATGCACTATATTTGTTTCACACTTAGCTACCAAATGAATGCAGACTATGTATTTTTCTGTCCATCCATCCTGTAGGACCCACAAGCTCTGGCTGGAACATAAGAAACCTTAATATATTCCCCTTTACTCTCTGCCCTCCTCAAATGACCTTGCATCATGATACCCATCTCTCTTGTGAACAGGGATGCAGAGCACCTTTCTACAGAATTCCTTACATCAAAAGCACTATTTTTAGATTCCACTCACTGAAAAGGGAAACCCCATGACCATGTTTCAAGCTGCAACAGTTTAGTTTTCTTTTTTCAAATATCTGAGAGCATGGAAAATGCCCCTAAAATGTCCCAGAGTCTTTCACTGTAGGAAGCCCAAAATTTTGCAAGGATTCAGACTTCTGAGGAGACTCCCACCACAAAGGCTCAAGAATCTGTCACAACTCTCCTTCTGACAAAGGGCAGGTGGACAAATCCCTGAGGAGTGGATCATGCATCCTCATGTTGAGTGGTGTGACGGGTGGGAAGAGGGTATTAGAAAATGAACACAAGGGGTGAAATCCTGGCTCCACTGAAGTCAGTAGGAGCCTTGCTATTTTCCTCAGTGCAGCAACGATTCACTCCAGGTGCTGCACATCCCAACAGGGCTTAGTATTACGCCTATGCAGTATTCCCAAACCTTGCCAGTACTGGACTCAAAGTTGTATCCCATTTGGCAATGTCTTGGCTTGGTTTGGCCAACCAAAAGATTAATTATATTTTAAAATAAAAGTTAAAACTTTCAAACCTTCATTTTATAAGACCAATATATTAAGAGTACTCACCTGGAAAAATGTAGGGGTTAACATAAAGCAGCATTATATAAAGCCCAAGTATTTTGCTTTGTGCCACACAGTAAAACAGAGGTACTTTTACAACACCAAATGCTAGAGTCAACTGTATGTTTATTGTAGATGAGATATTAGCTTGCAAAATATACATTAAACAACTGAGTCAATAATATATTTGGGTGAACTTGTGATTATACAGAATTTATTTCTGCATGCCATCTGAAAAGTAGCAAAATGAAATTTCAAATAAATATCAAAGTTGCTTCATGTACTTACACAGAAGTAAGCTTGTAGCACATTTTGAAGTCACAGTTATAATAATGCCTTTCAGCTAAGGACACTACTACATCCAGATTGTCCTGAAGACCATCTACAGATTCAGGAATTATTGTTTCACTTGGCTTATTATACTGAAAAACATAATTGTAACATAAATATGATATAAAATGGGACGCAATGCTGTGAGTGTCATAGCACTAACTGTTCCATGCTGGCCTATGCTACATTTTTATCTCCAGAAAAAAACATTTTGGAAGTAATGCATTTTAAGTCAGCCAGAATTAGAGATTTCCATTAAGTAAGGCTATAACATACATTAAAGGAAATGAATATGAAATTGTTACATGCTTCTATTAATGGAGAGCTTTAATGGCAATTTGGTCATAACACAATCAAAACCATAAAATAATTTTTAAATTATATCTTTGAAGCTAAACAGTTGTATATGATACTTACATCTGAAGTCAAGATTTCCATAGGATTAATCAGATTTTTACCTTTTTCAGTTTGTTCTCAAACAGAAAATGAAGCAATTCTTGTTCTTCTTCTGTACACTGTTTACCAAGAGGTAGAGATTCAAGAAGCTCTTTTTCTGTGTAAATTAAAAAAATATGAACCTGAGGTAAACTGTTTGAAGTAAACAAAAAAAAATGTCAACAAGTTGTAAATAACTGATTTTCATTGAATGTAAAGGCTGTGAAGTTTTGTGATGTCCACCCCAATACCACAAAGAAAACAGTACATCATAAATACACCAAAAGTGACTAACTGCACTCTGCTATGATAATATTGAGAGATATGGAAGTAAATGACTGAATCCTCTTTGTTTTCAGTCCCTCTCTTTCTACAATTCTAAATTAAAGTTAACATAAAGATGGAGTACCACAGCCTACTGTTTTATACTTACACTGTAAGCTAAGGTTGTTCACTGAAATGCAAGATGTTGTCTAAAGAAAGGATTCACAACAGTTTGGCATCCATAATGCCAAATCCAACTGTGGTTTCTTGCCATAAGCAACCCAAATCCCACAATCCTTTTTTGCTTCAAAAGAGATCATCTAAAAAAAGGCTGCTAACTCCGAGTAGGGAGCACTGGAGCTGCAGGAGGTGCTGGTTAGGAGGTGGAAGGGCTGGGTTTATCTTGCTCCTTGCGCCTGGCAGATTTGATTGATTGTCAGTTTATGAGACCCAGTGGTCATACCCTCATTGGTTGTGCCCAACAGTGATGATTATGTTTCGCTGAAACCTACATCTTAAATGATTAACAGTTTTTGCCCATTTAATATAACCAAAGAGTTGCTAATATTTGGGCATGGAATATTCTTTCAAAATAATTTTAAACTGATTACTTTTATCTACTGGACAAAAATGTATGTGAAACTGAAGATGATTTCATTTATATTTGAGAAACAAACACTGCTAATCCAAACCTTCTTGTGCCGTTAGCATATGGTGTGATGTTAAAAGGTCAAATGCTTCAAAGCAGTAAACATCAAGCTTCAAGGCTTCTTTGTAGCTGTACGTTGCCAGGGTTCTATTATCCAGAGCATCATAGATCTTTCCTCGCAAAAGGCAAATAGAACTCTTGATCTAGTGATGGAAAAGCAAGGCTGGAGGTCAGACACTGAATCAATGTATGTAATTTGGTTTTGAGCACAAATGAAATGGACTACCTGAAAAGTAAAAAGCATTTAATATATGATGGAATCTGGTTTTTATTGCCTTGATATATAACATGTTACTAATAATCTAAAACCAAAATTAATACTACATTAAGCTGTCTACAGGCAAACAAGAAATGGTTAAATACATGACAAAAATAAGTAGACTGATATGCAATAATTCAAACAAGAGCCCTTGAGGGTTATTAAAGAGAGCACTAATTTTACTATACTGTTCGGAAGATAAGCTCTTTTATTACAGCCCAAGTTGTCTTAACTTTTCAGTTTCACTCTGGTGTTTCTTGAGAAACCTAAGAGTAATCCCAGAAGCAGTGGAGCTACGTCTGTCACTCAAGAGGATGGCAAGTTCTATGTTCACATCTGAAAGATTATCACTGAAACCAAAATTAAAATTAAATCTTAAATCCTAGACAAGTTGATGGTTCAGCCCCTGGTGATACTCCAGTTCCCCAAGGGCAACTTCCTAATTGCTACTGCAAGCAGGTAAGTAATTTTTAATGCTGGTATTTAAGGGTCTGTCTACACTTGGGAGTTTCACACTTTAAATTCACGTGCTACCTTAATCCAAATTAATATTCAAGTGTAGTCAAGCAACGCCTCATTGACAGAAGAAATGAAGAGATTAAGGCCAGGTCTACACTAAAAAGTTAGATCAACATAACTGTGTTGCACAGGGTCATGAAAAATCCACCCTTGCATGATGTAGTTAACTCAATCTAACCCCTGGGGTAGACAGTGCTAGGTTGATGGAAGAATTCTCCACTGACCTAGCTACACAAGCATAGTTTGACTTCTAGAGTTGGGGGGGGGGGACAGGGACAGCTCCAGTAGGGCCAATGGGGCCATGCATGGGGTGCGGTGGGGGGGGGCAAATTCCGCACCACTCAAAGAAGTGAATTAACTACAGCAATGGTAGAACCACTCCCATCGCTGTAGCGAGTGCCTACACTGAAGTGCTACAGCGGTGCAGTTGCAGCTGTGCTGCTGCATTCCTAATGAAGACATAGTCAGTGTGTGATGGAGTGTACTAGGCTCTGAGGCCCCCTGCTGGAGACCTTGCGGCCCTGCTACAACCATCCCCAGAAAAGGGCAATAGAGAGGTCCTCCAAGCTGCCTAGAGCAGCTGTGTGGGGAACCAGCCAATCAAGGCCTAGCAGGCTAGTATAAGAAGAGCTGCAAGGCCAGAGTGAGTTCAATTCCTTGCTAGAGCTGAAGGAGCATGGATGGTGTGTGGCTGGCTGAGGGAGTTGCAGGACCTCAAATGAGGTAGTGCTGCCAGAAGCCGGGAAGAGCAAGAAGGATCCCTGAGCTGATTGCAGGGACTCCATCAGGACAAGGCTCTGAGATAATGGTGAAGACAACACAGGATGGCGGGGAAGTAGCCCAGGGAATTACAGCAGCACGACTTAGATAAAGGGACACAGTGACAGCTGCTATCTACAGGGTCCCTGGGTTGGGACCCGGAGTAGTGAGTGGGCCCGGGACTCCAGTGGGGGAACTGAACTGTAGTGGCCCAGCTGAAGAGCTATGGCCAGAAAGGCCCTGAGAGGGGAAGACATTGCCTCCAGTGGAGGAGCCCCGGGGCACTGCTCTATTCCGGAGCATGGACAACCAGAGAGACATTACAGAGGCCCATTGGACTTGTATCCCAAAAAGGGTTTGCTTTGCTTTTATCTCAAAAACAGACTGTGTATGACTTGGCCAGCCGGCCAAGTCAGCGAAGACCCACCACAAACAGGTAGAGAGAGTGCAGGCACACGCACTCGGCCAGGGGGTGCTCGCAAGAGGTGAGTACAAACCCGTTACACAGAGTTAACACCTCAATAAAATACTTAAAAGGCAGAGGAAGTTCATTCCCTTATTGTTATTTATCTGCAGTCCAACAAAGAAATGATAGTTTACATTGTCATGGCTCAATTCATATCCGGAAGACCTAGAATGTATTTATTTTAAAACTGAAATAGATTATGTAGAACTCCCTAGAAATTCTCAACTATTAATTCTGAGCAAGCACTTGCACAACACCAGTAATAGTGACAAACCAGGATTATCATTTAATGTAAGCAATAATCAAGGCAGCTAGTAATATAAATTTCTGACTAAATGGAGAAAAAACATAATACTTCTGGAATAAATATTCATTATCCTATAATAAAAGTCGAACATGCATTCAATTTCAAGCCCAGATAACAATGACATTACTTTCTGATAAATCCCTGTATAATATTAACATTCTTCTTCAACTATGAAAACATCATGTTTTGAAAATGCTACCTACAGAGGATTGTGACATCTCCCAGTCACTGGTAGAGTCTTTCAACCCACTTTCATCCTTCAAGTATTTTTCAAATAATCTTTTGTTGATTGGCTCTTCCATGTCAAGAATATCAAGAGCCTGTTGATGCTCTTTTGCAGCATACTACAGAGAAAAACAAGGGTAAGATGTTAAGTATTTAAAATTAAAACACCAATAATTAGACTATGGCAAGTAAAAATTATAGAGTTGGTAGGCCAAGCCACTTCACATTTAGGCATATCTTAATTTAGCTGTATATCAGTTCATCATCATAATCTAATTGTAGAGAGAGGGCATGGTCTCCCTCCCTTATGGACGGGGAGAGAGCCACGACCACCCCATAGCAAGCAGAGCTGGGACACCTCCGACCACCCCACCAGAAGCAGAGGGGTGGGACAGAAACTGGAAATATAAAAGGCAGGCCTTCCAACTCAGTTGGAGGAGAGCTGCCAGAGGAGCAGGAGGTCTCCCCCCCGCCCGCTGCTGGAGCTCAGATCCAACACGGAGGGACTGCTGGAGCTGCCAGGCACCAGGGACACTGAGGAACTGTTGGGGCTGCCACTAGCCGTTTACCTCAGTGAGACGAACAACAACCCCAGAACCCAGGTACTCCCTGAATGGGAGCGTAGGAAGAAGCCCAGGGAAGCCAAATAGGGTTCGGCTGCATTACTGACTGCAAGTGTGTTGCGGCCAGATTCCCCGCTGACCCAGTGGCAGACCACTCTGCTACTGTTAAGGCCCTGGGCTGGGACGCAGTGGAGTCAGGTGGGCCTGCGTCCCTCTATCCTCCGTGCCACCCCACTCCTGGAGGAGGCAGCCTCCCCACCTTTGGGCCAAGAGGACACCAGTCGGGTTTGCTGTCTGCCCCACAAGAGAGCTGATCTCCCTAGACTGCTGTGTTGCTCTGCATGACTTCAGGCCAGAGCCCTTAATTTTTGGCTGCCTGCCCTTGCTGAGGGTCACTGACTCAACTGCTGCCTGGCCTGAAGGCTTGGGCCTACTGACTGTCGGCTAATTCCCCCCTGAACTGAGTCGCGCCCATGGCATTGTAGCGAGGGGGTGTGGACTCCCTCCCTGACGAACAGGGAGAGAGCCGCGACCACCTTACACTAACAATTCACAATATTCCAGTATTGCTCAACCAAACATTTGGAAAATAAATACCTGCAGAATGATCATACTGCCTATCACACAAAAAATTCCCCCCCCAGGAGTAGAGAGTTAAAGAAATCCCCATGACAACCCAGTTCCTGTTTCTCTGCCCTCACACCCTGAGCCGCACCAGGGGGTCAGACACCCACACCCCCTCCTCCCAGAGCCCAGCTGTGCCCCAGCCCAGACACCTGCCCCCCTACCCCTCAGAGCCCAGGGATCCAGAGGATGAAACACAGGATGAAACCCTAATGCTGGGTCCCAGCCTTGCGTGGAGTTTCCTGAGCACCACCATCTCCTTCCCTCAGGGCATGTAGGGAACTGCAGCCGGGAACCCGCTAGCTCAATGATTCTCAAACTTTTGTACTGGTGACCCCTTTCACATAGCAAGCCTCTGAGTGCGATCCCCCTTATAAATTAAAAACACTTTTTAACATATTTAACACCATTATAAATGCTGGAGGAAAAGCGGTGTGTGGGATGGAGACTGACAGTTCGCGACCCCCACATAATAACCTCATGACCCCTTGAGGGGTCCCGACCCCCCAGTTTGAAAACCCCTGCTCTAGCTCCCTCCCCATCCCCGCAATGTCTTCTATGTGTGAGCTGGGCTCTGCTGGCTCTTAGTGGCAGCCAGTAGCTCTGCAGCCCATTTCTGTGGGGGAAAGGAAATTAGGTGTGCACAATATTAATTTCTGCAAAAGTCTGCATTGCGCAGTGGTGCAGAATTCCCCCAGGAGTAACACACAGCATGCTGCATGGAACTCAGTTTACCCATCTTACAAGGACAAGGGAATAAGTCTTCTCTCACAGGATTTGAACCTGTAGTTGCAGTGAGTATAAGCGTTTCAACCTCCAAATTTAGACCTCTAAATATTCCCCTTCTAGCGTAAAGTGTGCCATATGTGGTTTGCGTATTAACGTAGCATGCTTTGTTTAGTTTGATTTTATCCAATATAAACTAAAATATATACTTACATGACATCTAGCAGCAAGGTATCGACACGCTTCATATAACTAAGAAAAAAAAAGAGGTTTGAAATATACTTACTTATCAAGGAAGCTACAAACAAAACTCCCTAGTATTAATAGCAAAAAGCTGTTATTCCTACATCAGTGTCTGTTTTTCTGCTGGCTAAAGATTTCTTTCTTACTACCCTGAATCATTCTCTCAAGTCTCTAACTCTTGAGGTAGACAGTAAATGGGGAAACCTCAACCCATCCTGTCTCCTTAACCCTATCTTATCCCCTCCATTTCCCTTATCTTGAGATACTCTTTCCCTATATCCCTTTCCCTACAAGCACACTCTTATATATCACCCTATTTCCTTCCTACTGTAGTCATAGGGCATGTAATCTATTCAAACTGCTAGATTTCCTCGGCTCTCTCCCCTTTATCTCCTCCAGTGTGGTTCATCCTTTCCACCTCAACAAAACTTCCCTGACCAAATCACTAATGACCTTCTAGCCCAGTTCGTAAATTTCTACTATACCGGGGATCGGCAACCTTTGGCACGCGGTCCGTCAGGGAAATCCACTGGCGGGCTGGGACGGTTTGTTTACCTGCAGTGTCCGCAGGTTTGGCTGATCGCAGCTCCCACTGCCTGCGACGTCCCCAGGGACTGCAGGAAGTGGCGTGGGCCGAGCAATGTTTGAACCTCTCCAACTCTGGAGGCACTTTCTCCTCTTTTGATTTCCACAACTCTAGTTAAAGTGGGAGGAGAACTAGAACAGCACACAGTCCCTTCCCTAAACCTATTGGTCCCCTCACAGGTCAGCCCTTGGCCCTTTTCTCTTCTCTATATATCATTTTCTCACCATGACCTTATATTATGCAGTTTACATAACTACTCTTCCTTTAAATTTGGATTCAGAGTAGCAGCCGTGTTAGTCTGTATCCGCAAAAAGAAGAACAGGAGTACTTGTGGCACCTTAGAGACTAACAAATTTATTAGAGCATAAGCTTTCGTGGACTACAGCCCACTTCTTCGGATGCATCAGAAGAAGTGGGCTGTAGTCCACGAAAGCTTATGCTCTAATAAATTTGTTAGTCTCTAAGGTGCCACAAGTACTCCTGTTCTTAAATTTGGATTGTTAGCTCTGAAAGTAAAGAACCTATAATGCATTTAGCACAGTTCAGCTGCTATTTAGCACCAGGTATACCACTATGGTTCTAAATAAATAACAAAAGTATTATTTCTTGTTTGAAATTACTTACCTTATCTAGCTTTCGTGATCGAAGGGCGTGTGCTGCCCTATGATACTGAGCCGTCAGGTAGAGACATTGGGCCAGCCAATAGATGTCCTGAGGTTCCTCTAAAATATATATACAATATATATAACCCCATTAAGTACAATCCTAAAATACTTGCTTTTATCATAATTTTGTATGGCATAGACATTTTCAGGTCATGAAAAAGATGTCAGTATACTGCTCTTCCTCAAACTAGTCATCTCAAGAAATTACTCTAAAAATAAAATGCATCTCTTTGGACATTTCAGAAATAAGAATTAAATCAAACCCTAACACTAAGACTGAACGCACTATCAGCAGCAAACAAGGATATAAAAAAATCTACCACCAGTGTGCATACCATAAGTAACAGAGGGGAAATAAAATTGATGTGGAAAAGAGAAAAATAACATATGTATGCTGTAGGTGACTCCAGACTTTGAATGCAGTAACAGCAGAAAAACTTTTAACCATTTTTTCTTTCAAAGTTTGTGCAGAAATTAGTGCCCGCAAAAGCAAAATATTATTTTCAAGTTCTAGAAGTATGACAATTAGATCCTGATCCCAAAACTTACGAATGTGATTAAATTTACACACTGTGCATAATCCCATTTGAAGGCTCAGGTACTTAGTAGGTAATACAGCCATTGCAAAACAGATATAAAGAGCAGATAAGGAAATACTCCAAAATCTGAACATGGACAAATAATTTGGTCCAGCTGATATGCATCTATCGAAAACTATATTTAAAGAGAGTCATGATGAACTGAGAGAGTCTTCAATATTGAAGAAAAGCAAAACTGATTTCAAAGGAAAGAAAAGTTACCCTATCAATTACTACCCCTACCCCATAAACACAATAGACCAGGGGTGGCCAAACTGTGGCTCGTGAGCCACTTGTGGTTCTTTTACAGTTAAAGTGTGGCTCCCGAAGCCCCACAATCCACCCCCATTCTCCACCTACCAGGCTCGGGGAGCTCAGGGTTTCTGCCCTGCAGCGGGATGATGGGCTAGGGGCTTCTGCCAGAGATGACTGGAGCCTGCTGAGAGTGGGGGGAGGGGGCAAAATTTAAACCCACCCCCCACAACAGCTTGAGTCACTCCACGCCCTTACCCCCAGCGGCTCCTCCCTGCAGCTCCCAGGTGTTAGCTTTGCATTGAGAGGCCGTGGCAAACAGGTGGGAGCTGCAGGGAGGGGCCACTACTTTAGTTCCATGGGGAGAGGCAGCAGCAGCTCTCTCTGCCTCTCCCCACGGTCGCAGCTCCCAGCTTGTAGACTTCAGCAGCTGCCGTGCAAGAAGGGGGCCCAGTGGCACCATGTGACGGACCAGGACCAGCAAACCCTGGCAAAAATCTGGGGGGGCATGTGACCCCATGTGCCCTCCCCACACATCTCCTCTGGCGTCTGTCCAGCGGAGATGGGGGGCTCAGGACTTCAGCGGAGATGGGGGGCTCAGGACTTCAGCCCCATGGGGTGTGCCTACTGCAGCTTAGGGCTTCAGTGTTCTGAAGATTGTCATATGTGGTTCAGAAGGTCAGTAAGTTTGGCCAACCCTGCAATAGACTAAGCACTAGAAAAGGTACTGCAGGAAACAATCTTGCATTGACAGTGGACTAGACTAAATTATAAAAATTCATTATTTTTAATTTCAGTGCTTATGACTCTGCAAAAAGGTTCTTGCAAGCAATAGAGGTTTTTCCAAGTGGAAGGAGTTGACCCTCCATGCATTTCCCAGCCCTGAAGGACAGAATGTTTTTCAGCCTGGGAAACAGGCTTAGTTCTTGCACTAGTAGTTAGAGTACATTTTTCAAGCACAGGAGTTAAACACGCATGAATGCTGAATTGCATGCTATCTATTCTAGCAGGTCAAAAATCTAATGCTCCACTTGGGTAGATGGTATTGCAGAGAGGATCACAAGAATATTAAATATACAATGGAACCTCAACAATATACAAGAAGCTGAAAAAACTATCACAGGCAAAAGTTTTAATTAAACTAATATTTTAAATTAAGTGAAATAAAATGTAACTATTACTTACCATGAGACAGTGAAGCAACTTTGTCTGCCCAAAACAAGGCACTTTGATACTGTTGCTGGAAAAGAATGTTAGAAATGTTAGGGTTTGTTTATTTAAATATATTATTTAGCTTGATATGTCTTGCTATTACTTAAAGTGGAGTATAACACCAGATTCTTCATTGGTGGCTGTCTAACCCATCTACAAAAAACAAAACAAAGAAAAAAACCCACACACCTTGAGTTAATTGATTGCCAAATAAGTCAAAGCAGTTAACATGTTTGTAAAGACTACTTAAGGCACTCCCCAAACATTTATGATTTACCCTAAATTGAGGCAGGGAGCTTTACTGTGAATCCTGGGAATAAGAGAGATGGAAGAATAGCATTTGATTATATCAGAGAGCTAGCTCTGCTACAGATAAGATTAAAAGTTGCTTTCTATTTAAAGGGAAACTCTTCAAAGTGTCCAAAAATCTGCATGGTTATTCATATTGCTTCAAATTGAGTGTGTCTTATGGGGCAGAGGGTAGGGTTAATGATCCAAATTTGGTCTCTTTTACCAAGCAGTTTGAGCTATAGTTCCCCAAACGACAAAGCTTTTAACAGATTCTACCAGTACTTTTTGTGCACACCTTGGTTAAACCATGGGTCACAATCACTCAACATTTACCCAGTTACTGCAGGGCACTTTGGGGAAGCAATATAGGAAACACTATTCAACAAAGAGTCTGATTTTACAGATAGGCGCAAGCCTAATGCTCATGCACCAAATGGATTTGTCCACAAATGTGCAGATAGAGTCCCTGAGAGACTGTAAACCAGACATGACACTCAGGACCCGTGTGACTCAAGAAGACATGTTATGGCCACTGAACCTGAGCAACACCCAGTCACTACAAATTCAAACCCAACTCTAGCAGAAATCTGAAAATGAAATTTAGACATGGTCTGTCAGAGAGTATATTGTTTGGGGGAGAGGGGAACATAATCAGAGTATTGCTGAAAATTCAGAAAACATTCAAACTACTTAAAAAAAAAAATTATACAGTCCAATGCTTGCTAGGAAAGGAGGCGGAATGAGGGTTTGAGCCACGCTTGAGTTGTGCCAGAATGCTCTTGAATAATGTTTTGGCATTTGATGGGGGAGTAGGAACAGCATTCTGATACTTCTGACCCAGTTTCCCCACTCCAGAAGGAGAGACAGCATCTCAGTAACCGCCATTTCTCCTTCTGGAGTGATCTTGGTAACAGAAGTAGCGGAGGAGGTGGCTGGCATGCCATGCCATGTGGGAGGGATTGGGGCAGAGGGTGTCTCTCAGCCCCAGATTCTTCTCAGACACTTATTCTACTCCACAGGAAACACCACATCTGCTAAAATATACAACCCATTTTACAGTCACTTTACTCTTATGCACATAATGCCAAACACTATATTTTCACTTACTTATCATTAAACTCACAGACCACACTAATTTCTCACCTAACTGCTGACTATTCCCAAGGCTAAAAGACCTGTATGCCCCACAACTGACATAATTTAGTGCTGAAATAAGGCATACTGGATTTCTGAAGATACACCTGCACATCTTTCCTTTGATCATACATATAGAGGGTCAAGGAGAGGAGCTAATCCTCCCCAGGGGGCACAGCTCCCCAAGACATCGTTGTATCACAGCTCTGACAAACTGCTCTAATTAATCTGTCCAATATTCAATACAGCTGCACTTAACTCAGTAAATGCAGCTGGACTGCACACAGATAATTCTCAGTGGCTACTCCTGATTCAGGGGTCAGAGTTAAGGTTGAGTGGGCATGTACCTTAACTCTTTATTTCCCTGGTTTTCAGGAGTTTGAGTTTTTCTGAATTTGATGTTTTGGAAGAGCACAAGATACCACTGGTTAATCTTAAATCTGCATTAATTAATGTTGTTGTCAGTGACTATACAAGAATTTGGGATCTGAATGAAGCAATATTCACAATGTATGGGAATTTTTTCAGACTGCACGTCCTATACCATTTGCTGTGGCCCTACATCCCAGAAGGCCACACTTTAGCCTTAAAGATTTTAAGGCTAAAGTGTATAAAGTGCTTTAAGAAGAAAAATGCTATATAAATGTCAAATATAATTATTATAGGCAAGGATAATAGCAGAGCCTATTATTAAGGTCATCAACACATACCACTATAAGGCCCTGATTTCAATTGCTTATAACTTCAACAAACTTACCATTTGGGCCAAGATTTTCCATACTGGTTATCTGCCTCAGCCTATTTCTTAAAGCTTTCTCTAAAAACAAGGCTATTAAAAATATTTTTTAATTTGCAATTTAAAAAATACTCTAGTGAGCTTTTTTCCAGTGCTCAGGATGAGCAGCAATATTCTGTTTTCACCTCCTTGTTCAATGCATGGCCCTAAGCCTTATTTACTGTACACTATTCAAACCCTGCTCTGAGAAAATTACTAATTTCCTCATTGGCTTTTCTATGACATCTATCATAGAATTACAGTGCTTCAAACATTAAAAGCAACGTAAGTGTCTAGGGACAAATTAGAAAGGCCAAGCACAAAATGAGATTAAACTAGCTAGGGTCAGAAAGGATAACAAGAAAATATTTTACAAATACATTAGATGCAAGAGGAAGACCATGGACAGGGTAGGCCCATTACTCAATCAGAAAGGGAAGACAGCAACAGAAAATACAGGACTGGCTGAAGTTTTAAATGCCTTTTTCATTTCAGTTTTCACCTAAAAGGTTAGCAGTAATTGGATGATTAACATAGTGAACATCAGTGTAAATACAGTAGGATCTGAGACTAAAATAGAAAAAGAACAGGTTAACAATTATCTAGCTAAGTTAGATGTCTTCATGTCAGCAGGGCCTGAGGAAATACATCCTAGAATACTTAAGGAACTGGCTGAAGAGATCTCTGTGCCATTAGTGATTATCTTTGAGAACTTGTGAAGGACAAGAGAGATCCTAGAGGCTTGGAAGAGGGGAAATATAGTATCTATCTATAAAAAGGGGAATAAGGACAAGCCAGGGAATGTGTAGACCAGTCAGCTTAACTTTGGTACTCAGAAGGATAATACAGCAAATAATCAATTTGTAAGAAACTAGAAGATAAGGTGATACTTAAAGATCAACCTCTGGATGGGGGGAAGCAGTAAAGCTGATATATCTCAACTTTAGTAAGGCTCTTGATACTATTTCACATGACCGTCACATAAGCAAACTAGGGAAATATAGTCTGGAGAAACCTACTGCAAGGTGGGTGCACCAACTGGTTGGAAAACCATATTCAGAGAATAGTTCTCAATGGATCACAGTAAAATTTGAAGGGCATATTGAGTGGGTCCACAGGGATCTGTCCTGGTTTTATTCAATATCTTCATAAACAATTTGGATAATGCCATACAGAATACACTCATATGATATCAAGCTCGGAGGAGTTGCAAGTACTTTGGAGGACAGGATTAGAATTCAAAATGATCTTGACAAACTGGAGGAATGGTCTGAAATAAATAGGATGAAATTCAATAAGGGCAAATGTAAAGTACTACAATTAGGAAGGAATAATCAATGCACAAGTACAAAATGAGAACTGTCTACGAAGAAGTACTGCAGAAAAGGATCTGGGGGTGATAGCGGATCACAAATTAAGTACGAGTCAACAACAACAAAATTCTTGTTGCAAAAGAATAAAAAAAAAAAATCACTCTGGGATGTATTAGCAACAGTGTTGGAACCAAGGCACAAGAAGTAATTCTTCCACTCTACTCAGCACTGATAAAGACCTCAAACTGGAGTAGAGTGTCTATTTTTGGATAACACATTTTGGGAAAGATGTGGACAACTTGAAGAAAATCCAGAGAGTTACAAAAATGATTAAAAGTCTAGAAAACATGACCAACAAGGAAAGATTGAAAGAGTGGGTTTCTGTAGTCTGGAAAAAAGAGGACTGAGGGGGAAGTGATAACTGTCTTCAAGGGCATAAAATGTTGTAAAGAGAAAGGTGAAACATTGTTCTTCTTAATCACTGAGGACAGGCTAAGAAGTAATGGGATTAAATTGGAGCAAGGGAGCTTTAGGTTAAACATTAACGAAGATTTCCTAAGTGGAAAGGAGTTAAGCACTAGAACAAATTACCTAGGGAACTTATGAATCTCCATCACTGGAGATTTTTAATAGCAGGTTAGACAAACACCTGTCAGGGATGGACTAGGTAATACTTAGTCCTGCCTCAGAGCCGGGGGACTGGACTAGATGACCTGTCAAGATTCCTTCAAGTTCTACGTTTCTATGGTTTAATTTATCTTCAAACACTCCTGTGAAGCAAGTGAGTGGTATGACTCCATTGTACAGACAGGGAGCTGAAGCACAGAGTGTCTAAGATTAGTTGTCCACTCATCCGCTGTCCAATGATTTTTCAAAGTCCTTCAGATTATATGCCACTTTATCTGTTCCAAGCGCTACTCCATCCCATTGACTTCAGCTGCGGCTGTGAGTGCTGAGCACTGCTGCACATTAGACCCCAGGTGTCTCAAGCACTCAGAAAAAGCGGGACAGGCTGTTAACGGCCCCCTGTGAAAAGGCTGGTGTAAGCCACTTGCCCACAAACTCTGTGGCAGAGGCAGCCATAGAATCCAGTTCCCCAGGGCAACATTTACCGGCCTTCACCATGAGCCCATCCTGCCACCCTCTGCTCGCTGTCCACACCTCTTCCAGGGCTGCAGCAGGCGAGGCAGGGGCCCACCAGACCACGCCGCAGTCACGGCCCAGCCCGGGGGCGGAGCCACCCCGTGCCGTGCACTAGGACTCGCCTAACCCCTGAAACGGCGATAACGGCCCGGAGCTGTTCGGTGCGTGACGTTACTTAACACGACACACGCGTGGCCCACAGCTGGCGGGGGCTCACTCCAGAGCAGACCGTTACGCTCCCGGCTCTCGCACCCACCTACCAGCCCCTGCCGGGACACGCTCCGCTACTAGGGCCCCCGAGGAAACAGGGGTGGAGACGCACCCCGGCCCCGCCCCACGGCGCGCACCTCCCCACGGCGGGCCCCGCAGCCACTCAGAGGGCGAGGGGGCGTCAGGGCCGGCTTAGGGTTAGGAGCGGGACGGAGAAAGAGGCTGCGCGGGCTGCTGTCCCCTCACCTGGTCTATGTACTGCCGGACCCGCTTCCTCAGCCGCTCCAGGTTCATCTCCCTACGCGCGCGAGCCGGGTGGCCTCAGGATGCTCCGCACGCGCCGCTCACTCAGGTAACGGTTTCGCTGTCACGCGCCAAGCGCGCAGCCCGTGCACCCCGCACTCTCTGCCGGCCTCGTTCTCTAGGCGTGCCGCGCGGTAACGTGTCCCCTTCCGGTGTCGCTTTCGAAGTCACTCCCCCCAGAAACACCACCCCACGCGGATGGTTCCTACAGCGCGCGCAGAGCAGAGCCGCCGCGCTAGAGCGGGGCTGGGCGGGCGACTGGGGCTGCGCTACACTGTCTAGCTCCCTCCTGGGGCAGGGCCCGGGGGAGGAAGGGGGACTGTGACCCAGCGCTGCCCGTGCTTGTGACGTTTCTGCCGTTTCTCTGACGTCTCCAGCTCCTGGAGTCCTGTTATTTGGCCAGAGCCTCCGCGTTCATTAGATGTCACGTCCCCAGAGCCCTAGGGGACGCGTGACCTGCTGCACCTTAAAGGCTCAGGCACAAATGAAGAGAAATAGAAAGCTCCCAAAGTGGCGTGGGGTGGTGGTGGTATTATTATGTATTTAATCCTATGATTTCTTTAAAGGCCTGACAGGGGGGTTGGTACGTTTTAGCACCTTACAAGATATTATTAATAGAGGAGCTCTCTTCCCTCTGTTACCCCTTGTGAGGAGGCCTGGGTTGCCACACTGGGCCAAGTACCACTCAGTTTAAAAGGTCCAGGGAATGCTGAATGAGGGTTGAAATCCTTCCCCAGCAATAGCACACTCGCACTACTTGTTGTGCATTAGGTATTAATGAGTAGATTAGCTCTACCTGTGCTGTTATTATTTAGCCTGAAATATTAACCACAGACGTCCAGAGGCAGTGAAATTGGAAAGGCAGGTTTGGGCTCACAAGTGACCCAACACTGAACGAGCAGTTAGGCCATGTAGCAAGTGGCTAGCTATGGTTGGGAATGTGAAGTAAAATATTTTCTTGGCATTAGGTCAAGTGTGCCATAAACGTGATGGGGAAAAGAATTTTTCAAAAGAATGTCATAGTATTAAGGCGAAGACTTGAAAACAGTAAGGCCATGATGCAAATTTCCTTGTAGTGACTGCAGAGTAAAGTATTGTAGATGTGCAAATATTGGTAAACCCTAATGGCAGAATTATAGTCTTCAGATTGGATGTTGGAATACAATTCCATGTTTGCTTGTTTTGTTTGTTTTTGGGGGTTGTTTTTTGTAATATATAATACAGTAGCTAAGGAAAAGGTGCAGAAATACAAAGCAAAGCTTGTTTCATATTCTAAATACAATAGTAGTGCAAGTGACCTACAATGTGTTTTTTAAAAACAGTATGAAATACATAGTAAATGCAGATGTATTACTTGTGCTACATCTAAAAATCTACTTAATCGTGCAATGAATTAAATGTTTGATCTATATGCCAGCCACCGAAATGCAAACAGAGAGCACAGACTGCATACTAGTAAAGTTCTCAGATGTCTTTCAATGCTTGGGTTGTCTGGAAGGAGGATACTATTTTAAGATAAAACAATCAGTAACTCTGTGCATCCATCCTCCAAAGCCTTCCCCAAACATTTGGTCTAACAAATAAAATAAAATAAATTGAGAATATTGAAAAGCTGAGGGTTATTAAAAGTGTAGAAAAACCTAGAGAATGAGTTAGTTCAAGGGTTATAAGTGGAAGACCAAGGCACTGAACCGCATGCACAATAACAGAAACATCCAATGAAATCTGTTGAAAAGGGAGCCACTAAGCTCCTGCAAGTGCAAATATTCTCCGAGTTAGATGCAAGCAGCACGTGTTTCAGCAAGTAAAGTTAGATAACTCAAGTTCTAAATTAATGATTTTTAATGCAACATTTGTGCACGATGAATTTAAGTGACTGTTTATATTTGTTGTATATCTTTGGTATTCTACAGGTTTCTGAGGGATTATATAGCCCTGAAGTTATAACTCATACTGTTTTAATTTGGGGCAGGTATACAATAAGTTTTGCAGAGATCAAGTCTTTGTTATGTCTTTCACTGATTTATATGACATTATAGATCAGCCCTCTTCTGGATTCAGTTGCCTGAGGAATCTTTTACAGTTTTGGCTGCACATTTTTTTGAAGCATTGCATATACAAATAAAGTTGATAAGACTTTGACTAACTGCCTGAAAAAGGTGTGTCTATATTAAGCTTGGTATCAGGTGACATTTGTTCTCAAATGATACTGGCAATTCAGGGATCTGTTGTCCTGAAACTTTAAATACATTAAAAAGAACAGGAGTACTTGTGAAACCTTAGAGACTAACAAATTTATTAGAGCATAAGGTTTCGTGGGCTACAACCCACTTCTTCGGAAAGCTTATACTCTAATAAATTTGTTAGTCTCTAAGGTGCCACAAGTACTCCTGTTCTTTTTGAGGATACAGACTAACACGGCTGCTACCCTGAAACCTTTAAATACATTAGAGCTAGATACATGTCAATAGTTCGTATCTTCAATTCCTGAATATTTAAAGTACATTTTTAAAATTTCTGTGTTTGGGACATCCAGGTTTGCACAAAATCCATTTATTCCCCAATTTTAAGATAAAAGTTTAAGTAATTTCCCTTTATAATTAAAAAAAAATAATTAAAGCATACATTATTAATAAAGTCTAATTAATTTGAGTCAGTATTTAAAACTAAACATGATATAAAGCTTTCACATTCTAACCCTTTCAAAAAACTTAAAAATCACTAAAATGTTTCAGAATACATTAAATGAATCCTTATTCTATCCAAATGTTAATATCAAACCATAGAAAAGTAAAAGCATACAAAATGCATCTAAAATATGAAAGAACAAACTGAAAAGTAATTTTTTTTCTTATCACCTATAAAAGGGGGTGGGGGAAGCCTCTCACTGTAACATTTCAAACTAACCATAGTTTTCAAAACAAACCCGTATCTGTACCAGTTAGGGCAAAATCTCTCCGTCTGCATATATTTTAAAACTTTTAAATGGGAAAACTAACTCTTCTTATCTTTAAAAAGGATAAACATGTAGTTGGCTCTTGTCTTTATAGGGGTTTCTTCTTGCAGTTACTTTATAAAATTTGTCCTTGAACAAGAGACAGATTTTGTATCAGTAAATCAAAGTATTGTTAACTTTCACATAATTGCATGAGGTATCATTGATTGGGTTACTTTCTATAATTTCTTCAAAATTATTTAATTACATACCTCTTTATTTACTTTCTCGGTTTCATTGTTAAAGAATTAAACCATGCATATAAAGCATTTCAGTGCTTAAATATATATTAATGTGCATATGGGTAGATTCTTCTCTGTACTTACATCTGCTCTGTTCAGTAGGGGGTAGGAAGAGGGTGCCAGGAAGTTGGTTCAGCTGTTTGATTCTGTGGCAGCCATGACATAAGTTACAGCAGCCCAATGTTTCTTTTACACTACCTGAGCATGTCTCTGTAGAAACCACATAATTTGCCTCTTCAGAACCAGCAGACTGCTGCTGTCTTAATCCTGAGACACCCCCTCTCCAAAGGGAAGGGTGGTGGATGCTGGAACTACTGTGCTGGTTTAGGCTGAGCTCAAAACCTTTCTCAATCCTCCCATCTGCTGAGGAAATTCTCAGCTGTGGCCAGACTCTGACTTTTCAGCATCATCTGAACAATACAAAAGTTTGAATCTGGAGAAGGAAATCTGGCCTCTATGATTATACATTTATTTTGGAATTAATGTAAATATTGTTTGTTTTTATTTTGGGGATTCAGTTCCCAGTATAGCACCTGGGTGATAGGAAAAGGGGAAGAAATCCCAGATGGCCTGGAGTCAAAACTGGTGTGAGATTTACCAGTGTGGTTCCCTCAAAGATTGTTATTCCCTTCCTGACAATGGTTCTCCACTCAATTCAATAAGCTGCCAGAATTTCCAAATGTCAGCAGTAATGTTACCATCTTTAAGTGATTTCTTTAAAATGAAGATAAGAACCTTCATGTATTTGATTACCAAAGATCTTTTTCAGAAGATATTCAGAGGGAATTTGAATGATGTACCCAGCCTGATGCAACTAAATTTCCTTACCAAGAGCAGGAGCACCTCATAGCTAAGGCCTAGTCTACACTTACCGGCTGGTCCGGAGGCACGCCATCGATGTTCTGGGATCGATCCCGGAAGTGCTCACAATCGACGCCGGTACTCCAGCTCGCCGAGAGGAGTACGCGGCGTCGACGGGGGGAGACTTCCGGCCGCGTCTGGACCGCGGTAAGTCCGGACTAAGGTACTTCGAATTCAGCTACGTTATTAACGTAGCTGAATTTGCGTACCTTAGTCCGAAGTCCGGACTAAGTGTAGACCAGCCCTAAGAGTGATGGCAAAGTTTATCTCTGGAGGTAGTCATACTGGTTGATGTTGAGTATCATTCTGTGACAACACATGTGGATGTCGTCAGTCTTCCAGACTCGATGCACTTGCAAAGTGAAATTTCGGAGCAATAGTTTGCAGCTACAGAATGTATGCTAAATATAATTCTGCAAATGACTGAAAAGAAGTGTTAAGATATTTACCTATGGCCCACTCCAAAGCTCATTCAGAGTCTTTCTACTAATTTCATTGGCTTCAATAAGCTTTAGCTTAAGGTTTTACCATCCTAAATGTGCTGTTTTTCTGCTCACTATTTAACAGCAATCTCATCTTGTCCTGGCAGTTGCTGCATTTCAGCCGTGGCTGATTCTCATATATTATATAATTTTATAGAGCATTTTGGGATCCTTATATTTACATCATACCATCCAAATTAAAGATGATTGAGTATATGAAAATATTTAGTCAGACCTCACATAAACCGCTTATGTGCCTTTTTATAACTTCTTAATACTTGTGGCAATATTTTAAATTAAACAAGTTCTGCAAAACAGCACATTCTACACATTTGTATCATTAGTGGCAGAAGCTTGCTAGGAAAGGAACATGGGAAAGGTGTGGAGGCTTGTATCAAAGCTAGGATACAGAGAATTAATTTCCCATCTAGTCCACTGTAGTCTAAATGCAGAGAATTTGAGAATGCTGACAGAGCTGCCATAATCCAATTAAAAGGCATTTAGGGAAGGGACTGTTACTACCTAGCCTAAGATAATGGGGCCCAGATATTGATGGCACTTCTGTAATATATGTAAAACAGTAATCTCCTGCTTCAAGGATAGGGTCCTGGACTTCAGTTCAATGATGCTTTGCTAGTGTGGAAAGTTAACTGCTTTCTTAAGAAGCTCCACCATGGGCAGAAAGCAAGAAAGGAAACTGAGGTTGGAAACAAGATAAACTAGTTGTAAACCTCAAAAAAATTCTTTTACAAAAGTGAGCTCTGTAGGACTGTTTGTCTACCTTGACTTGTTCTCTCTTTTGGGAGATTAATGTGAAATTTTAATAAAACAGATTATGTGTAACACTGTTCTTATCTAACCTGACTAGGCATCTTGGTTTTGAGTGTTTTCTGGGAAACATTTGGTTGATTTTTAGATGTTTTGGGTAATAAAATCCTGAGATAAGGCCCTCAAGGGACCAGTTTCAACAACTGAACTGAAGCTGGAGAATCTATCAGTTTATAGAATATCAAAAGATTATTCAATAAAGCACATCAGTAAACCAAAAAAAAAAAAGCAGATTTTTTTTTAAAAGGGAAAATATATTGAATTACTTTTTGAATGATGTTTGAAGACTCCTGTTTAAAATTAAAGGATACAGAAAAAGAAAGACAGATTGTATTCCTAGGGACAGTCAATTTTCTTGCTGGAGAGCCCAATTTACATTTGTTCAAAGAGTAATGAGTGTTTATAAAACTTATTGAACAGAAATGTTTGCATTCTTTAAAAAAAATATCTGAAAGCAGGTTTGTTAAAATTTGAACATCTTCCTACAGTTCTTTGAACCCAAGGAATAAGCATACTGTACTATGCACGAGAGTCAGAAAGTGAAGGTGACCAATCTATCCTGAGTGTCAAAGTCAACTGGCAGGTGCATTTATGGGGGCTAGTTTAAAAATGTAAGTAACATTCACAAAAGTAAATAGTTATGAATAAATTACATTGTAAAAACTAAGAGAAAATAAACACTGGGTTATTTTCAAAACATTTAATGACATCATAATTTTCTGATGACTAAACCATACTAATACTATTATAACAATATTGTTAAGAAACCTATTTTATACTATTCTGCAATAGAAATGTAATTTATTCTATAACATAACAGAAAAACAGCGATAACAGATCAGTCATTAAAGGCCAGATGGTGATTTATACCAATGAAAGTACCCCAGTAAGTGCTTAACAGTGTGAGTAAGGGCTCAACAAAATCTATCAAGTTCTGCACTTTCTCATCTCCTTTTGCTTGTTATCCTCATTTGTTGCATCTTATCTTAAGTGGATAGTAAATAAGCTCTCTGGAGAAGGGACCATATCAACCAGTGTGTTCATACTGTACATAGCATTAATCCTGACTATGGGCTTTCAGTGGTACCACAGTATAAATAATATCACCAATTCCATATTTTTACTAGGGCAAAAAGTTTTAAGGAAGATAAGGGGAAATAAAAAGAACACCTGGAAGTAACTGGCTGTTGCAACTTACATGTACTGCTGGATTTGCTAGCACAGCTTCTAAATTGTTTGAACCAACAATTCTCTGCTTAACAAGATGCACATGTATATTTATTTTGAAGTGTAGACCTGGAGACTTAAGAACAGTCTGCTGTGACTGATCATTGTGCAGTTTCCAAATGGTCAGATTTTTCTTGACTCAAACCCAGTATTTTTATTAAAAAGAAGCAAAGACACTAGTTCTCTGTGAGTACCAGGGGGTCCATGCCCTCCTGGGAAGATTCTCCTCCCTAATACAGCCAGTCATGAAAGGCTTTGCCTCTACCCAGGTTACTGGTTCCAGCTGTCTAGAGTAAAACCACTGAGAGTCTTGTGAGAAACCTACAGTTAAGCATGAAGTTTATAAGGAAGCGTGATTAATCTGAAGGATGATGTAGGCAGGGTTAATGCTACCAGGGAGCATGTAAAACTCCTGACAAGGAGTGGAAAGAGTATAGCCTGATTTCACCAAAGCCCCCTTACTTAGACTACTTACTAGGTATACCAATCAGATAGTAGAAGAGAGGATATAGTTCAAAATTGGGGAGTATTAGTAAAAGGATATTTTGTTAATTAAATAGACATGATCTAGGGCTGGAGAAATGATCTAGGCCAAAGTTGGGGACTTAAAATCCTGACATTTACCAAGTCTGAACAGGCATTTTTCCTACTCTGTAGAACTCTCGATCCAATTAAAGAGCTACTATTGAATCAGACTTGAGATTTTAAAAGATGATCTCCTGCCCTCTAGTGTTCAAGAGCTTCTCAGTTGCTGTGCAGTGTTTTGCCTGGTTTTCAGAACACTTTCCAGTCTTGCATCAATTGATTAATTAACATCACATTTTTCTTATCCTGCTGTTTCTCTGTGATTATTAGAAACTTAGAGAAAGTATTAGTTTGTAGGGGAAAATTACAACAGAGGATTAATTGTAATCTGGTCATTCATTATTGACAAGCTGGAGGTGGAAAAGAGATGAGTCTCTCTTAAATATACAACTCACCACTATCTGTTTTAATTTGTCTCTTTTTTCTTTTTTGGAAGTCTGTAGTTCTAATTAGTGTACCAAGATTTCTATTATGAATTTTCCATATGTCTCACTATCGGAGTCAATAAAAATGCTGGTCATGATGTGCAGCATAGACACCAGACTGATGTAAAAGGTACAAGAGGATACGTGTATTTTAAGTACATCTAAATGACTAAAAGGAGGAGTTGAGGTATTCTGTACCAAAACTCATATTTAAAATGGGGATTCCCAATGGTGAATCTGCTATTTATCTATAAAGAACTGGCTTCGTGGCTTCTGAGGATGAGAGGGGAATTTGGGCTCTCTACTGGTGCCACTGGATGCTCAAGGTGCTAACAGAATGAAATCCAATGTTGATAACTATGAAGGGATGCAGGGGGTGTATTAAACTCAACAGGGGAACTGAAGGGGTTAAGAAACAACTCTGGGCCAAAGCAACCCTGCCCATCTGAACTTACAGTGCATGCTCCAGCTGGAAGTGGATCTTAAAAAGGAGCCAGGCAGCTCAGTAAGGGGCTGACAGGGCAGAGAGAGGAAACTACCCTGAGAACTCCTGAAGAAGGGCATTGCAGAAGCTTTTCCTGGGCGGTGGGGAAGGGAGAGAGGCCTGCCGAGCCTAGAAAGGCTGAAGATTCAGTTACTCTTTTTCTTTACTAGTGTGAGTCAAACTGTAAGACTTTGGTGGGTAGGAAGTGGCCTAGGGAGGCAGCTTTAATACATTCCTGAGTGCTGGACTTTGTGGCTTCTTACAGGGCCCTGGGCTAGGGCCCAGACCATAGGTGCTGAAAAAAATAGTGTGTGCTTAGCACTCACCAGCAGCCCACTGATCAGCTGGAGACTGCATTTTTGACTTCTTGTTAACCAGTGTGGTGAGACAGAAGTTTACTTTGTTACTGGCTTGGTATATCTAATGATAGAATAACCACCAGTCTGGGATGGGTCTGCGCTATTTCTCAACAGTTTGTCCTGAATCTGGCATCCTAAGCTGTGATCCACTGAGGCATGGTGACAGGGTCAATACATGGGCGGAAGCCCTCCCTCTCACCCCGTGTTCATGAAGGTGGGGGACCCAATATTTTCCTTGAGACTGTTATCCCAAGTAGGGATAAAGTTAACTCATGACCTCATTGGAGGGCGAGTCAACCCTCCACCAAAGGGCAGACTGCCACAGGGTGGGACAGCAGTCAGTGAGAGACATGGGAGGTGGGGTGAGCAGAGACCTAGTGCTCTAACTATAGGCAACACTGCCAGTGAGCACTGCCTATCACAATGCACATCGGAAAACATAATCCCAACCATACATACAAAATGATGGGTCTAAATTAGTTGTTACCACTCAAGAAAGAGATTGTGGAATCATAGTGGATAGTTCTCTGAAAACAGCTGCTCAATGTGCAGTGGCGGTTAAAAAAGCTAACCATGTTAGGAACCATTAGGAAAGAGCTAGATAAAAAGGCAGAAAATATCATAATGCCATTATATAAATTCATGTTATGCCCACACCTGGAATACTGCATGGAGTTCTGATTGCATCATTTAAAAAAAAAATATATTGGCATTGGGGGGGAAAAGTACAGAAAAGGGCAACAAATATGATTAGGGGTATGGAACAGCTTCCATATGAGGAGAGATTAATAAGACTGGGACTTTTCAGTTTGGAAATGAGACGACTAAGGGGAATATGATAGAGGTCTATAAAATCATGAATGAAGTAGAAAATGAAGTGTTATTTAATCCTTCACATAACACAAGAACTAGGTGGTCACCCAATGAAATTAATAGACAGCAGGTTTAAAACAAACAAAAGGAAGTACTCTATCCAATGTAACAGTCAACCTGTGGAACTCATTGCCACATGATGTGAAGGCCAAAAGTATATCTGGGCTCAAAAAAGAATTAGATCAGTTAATGGAGGATTGGTTTATCAATGACATTTAGCCAAGATGGTCAGCGATGCAACTGTATGCTCTAGGTGTCCCTAAACTTTCACCTGCCAGAAGCTGGGATGACCAGGGATGGACAACTTCAAATTGGCTCGCTCTGTTGGTTCCTTCTGAAGCATCTGGCATTGGTCACTGTTAGAGACAGGATGCTGGGCTAGATGGATCATTGGTCTGACCTGGTATTGGCTGTTCTTAGGTCTACTTGCTCCTTGGTGTTTTTGCTCATGGTGCTACTATATTTTGTGTGGGTAGTTGGTTATGATGTAGACCAGTGGTCACCAACCAGTCGATCATGGTCGACTGGTCGATCCTGGAGCCTCTGCCGGTCAATCGCGATCTCCAGCTCCTAAAAGCCGGCAGCGCAGCAGGGCTCAGGCAGACTGCCTGCCTGCCCTGGCCCCACATCTCTCCGGAAGCTGCTGGCATGTCTCTGCGGCCCTGTGGGGGAGGGGGAGAGGCGGCTCTGTGTGCTGCCCCAGCCCCCAGGATCATTGGGAACCGGCCAATGGGACCTGTGGGGCGATGCTTGCAGGCCCGGGCAGTGCACAGAGACCCACTGCCCCCATCACCTCCAGGGGTCAGAGAGATATGCCAGCCGCTTCCAGAGCGGCATGGGTCAGGGCAGGCAGGCAGCCTGCCTGAGCCCTGCAGTGCCACTGACCAGGAGCCACTTGTAGTAAGAGCCTCGTGCCAGAGCCTGCACCCCGCATCCCCTCCCACACTCCAAATCCCTGCCCCAGTCCAGTGAAAGTGAGTGAGGGTGGGAGAGAGTGAGTGACAGACGGAGCAGAGAATGGAGTGATCAGGGCAGGGCCTTGGGGAAGGGGCTGGGTAGATCCTGGGTTGATCTTAAATTTAAAAAGTGATCTTGTGCATAAAAAGGTTGGAGATCACTGATGTAGACCATGCTCCCCCAGATATGGATACCTCTAATGCTTTTGATATAAACCATCAAACAGTAGTTGGATAACAATGACTATTGGGCACTAGTGACCTACTCCAAATTTGAATCTGAGACCTACAGGTGAAAAGATTCATATTTCATTATCAAGCCCCTGAGCCATTCCCCTGTTTACCAAATACAACTTGGCTATGTGATCATGTATAATAAAGTGTTTCTAAAAGTAGCTGAAAATCATGTAGATACTATTTTGCAAAGCTTCATAATCTGAAGTCTAAACCATTGCAGTCATCAAGTCTGAGAGTGCAGAGCGAGAAGGCATGTTGGGCCAAGTTCATTCCTAATGTGTCCCCAATGAGGTGAATAGTTATATCAGGGATAAATTTAGACCCTTGATTGAAATTTATAATCCATGGAGAACCCTTCTGAACAAGACTCTAGGAGTGAATACTGAAACTTCCTGCAAAAGCCATAGATACTTATAATCTTTATCTCTGTTATTCTCCCAAGTGTAGGCAGAAAAGATTCCATTTGACACAGGCCGGCTGCAAGAAGCCCTTTTACATAAGAAGATCTAATTTAATAGTTTCTGAAAGTGCAGGAACCCAGAGTGAAATTCCAGCCCTATTGAAGTAGGATTTCACCCCAAATGTCCCAACAATGAGGGTGCTATTTTTTTCACTGGGACTTTTTCTTGACTTGGACATTGTTTTTATTCATTATTCAGGAGTAGTTTTACCTTCTATTTTTGATAAATGGCTTCATTTATAAAATGTTTATTAATTTTACAGAAGAGACATGTTTTAATCAAACAACTAACAACATAAAAACTAATCTCTTCTCAAAAAAGAATGCATGAAATATAAAAACATATATGCAGTCCTTAAAGGTGCATACAGGACCAGTCCTGCTTGTCTGGTTTGTATGAATAATCGCATAAAGAAAATAATCTTTGGCCCGCAGTACAACATGTAACAACAAAGTACAACTATGCAAATATAGAAATAAATAAAAATACTCCCACCCAGCAAACAGGCCCATGCATGTTACATTGTATTGATCTGTATGTTCATGTATACATTTCACACATAGCACTATAAAACAACTATCTGTACTTCCCCAAGTCTGTAGATTTTCCCCTATGAAATTTAGAAATGGATTCTATATTGCATTAAAGTAATTCAGTTTAACTTTTATTCCAAATACAATATTTTTGTATGAGACTGTTGTTGCAAGGTCTGTCAGGTGATTGTAGATACATTTTCCATGTCCTTCCATTATTGTAGAATAATCCTTTTAACATTATTAGACTAGAGAAAGTCATTCTGCTAATGCTTTAGGATTTCTTTAATTTCTGAAAGATGAAATATGGCAACAGAAGGTTCCAATTATAAGGTATATTATTTAATTACTAACATTTTGGACTAAATTAATTGTACCTTTTTGCATTCCAGAAGTATGTCTGTGGTATCCAGTTATAGCTAAGTAGCTCCATCATTTATTTCAAGTATACATATGTGACCTACGTATTATAAAGAACTTAAATTTCAAACATGCAGACAGAATCTGGAAGAAAATCTCAAAAGAAGAGTTACCAGTCAATAAGCAGTATGCCATTAAGACAATGTAAATCAATCTTCCATAGATTATATTGGATCCCAACTCACAATTGCTGCATGCATATTTCTAGTTGCCATCTTTTACTTTTTTAATTATAAAACTTTCATACTCCTCTTTTAGCAGATCTATGAGAATGATTTTAAAGAAAACATAATATGCATATATATACAATACAAAACTTGTATTGCTTAGAATGTTGTTGGGCATAATCCTATTACCACAAATGAGACAGAAAGGCTATGCTACAGGAAGTGGGACAGAAACCTCTTTACATCCTGTTCTTTTATTCTGTCATCTGCATAAAAACATGTAAAAGAAAATCGGCACCTACACCAGGGGTCTCAAACTCACGGCCCACAGGCCATCTGCGGCCCGTGAACCTCCCCAATGGGGCCCGCAGGGCTCCAGCAATTTTGGGGCTAGGTCTCTCCCTTGGCCCCACCTGCCGTCCCCGGACGCTCCCCCCACCCAGGCAATTTGCAATGGCCCGGGGCCCTGGCAGTACAGCGGAGCTGAGCAAGCCTCTGCCTGCTCGCTCCACGTGTCTGCCGGCCCCTCCCTGCTGCCGCGGGGCGGGGCTGTGCTTCCACGCGCTGCCCCCACCCCGAGTGCCTCTGCAGCCAATGGGAAGCTGAAGGGGCGGTGCCTGGGGGCAGCAGCATGCAGAGGTCCCCCAGCCCACCCCGCCTTAGAACCCTAGGTAAGCGCCGCACCTCCTCCCCCCTCCCAGAGCCTGCACCCCCACCCCACATACCCCCTCCTGCCCCCAAACTCCCTCACAGAGCCTGCAAACCCACCCCCTCCGCCTGCATCCTCACCCCCTACCCCAGCCCAGAGCCTGCATCCAGCACCCAAACTCCCTCCCAGAGCCTGCACCCCAGACCCCCTCCCAAAACTCCCTCCCAAAGCCTTAGGCAGGTGGGGGCGGAGTTTTGGGGGGGCGGGTTCTGGGCGGCATGAGTGACATTATTGGCCTGCTGGGAGGATTTGAGGACTGGCACTGGCCCTAAGGTAAATTGAGTTTGAGACACCTGATCTACACACTGTTTCTCCAAAGCCAAATGTTTTCATGTCAGATGTGACCTGCTGAAGAGACAACAACACAACACAGGAAAAATAGTTATTACTTATTGCTGATGCTGAGGTGTAGCATCAAGGGTAAAAGCTGTGGCAGACTGACTATTTCCTGAAATATGAACTTTACTGAAGTTAAACCTTACTGAATTAGGTTTAAGGTGTTAGGGGTCCATTGTATTAATGCAATTGTGTGTGTGTTATTGTGGAATTGTATGTAACTTAGGCAGGCCATTAATTCGGTTTTAAACCGGACAGTCCTCTTCTTCGGTGCTTTGTCCCCTACCTGGTACTGAGACAAAAGTAGGGGGAGAGGGATAGCTCAGTGGTTTGAGCATTGGCCTGCTAAATCCAGGGTTGTGAGTTCAATCTTTGAGGGGGCCATTTAGGGAACTGGGATAAAAAAATCTGTCTGGGGATTAGTCCTGCTTTGAGCAGGGGGTTGGACTGGATGATCTCCTGAGGTCCTTTCCAACCCATATATTCTATGAAAACCAGATGTGTTTTTTTTTCAGAGAAGGGATGCTATTTTGAAAAGCACGCTGCTCCCCCGCCACCCTCGCCAGTGTGACCTCATATGCAATGTATGCATGAGTTCATGCCAATGGAGGCAGAGCAGTGTGATGTTCCAAATAGCGTCCTCTGTCCAGTGTAAGCTTGTACACACATTGTGTTTGAGGTCACACTGGTGGGGGTGGGACACACCATTTCCACAAGTACCAGAATGTCTGGTATTTTGGGAATATGTGAGTGATCATTCTAATGTAACTCCCCCAAGAGGAGGGGGATTCTCATGTAATTCCTTCAGTTATCAGCACTTTGAAGCCTCTGCTCCTCCCGGAGAGCTATGCACTAACTAGTTCAAACTGGATTCACTAGGGATCAACAGACAAAGAAAGGATTTTTGGATAAATAGCCTGGTTTTAAACTGACTGAGGGCCAGAGGTGAAAGTAACTTACAGGACTTACCGGTACTGCCGGAGTCCAGAGGGGGCGTGGCCTCAACCGGAAGAGGCGGGGCCTCTCAAGATTTAAAGGCCCTGGGGCACCGGCTGTGGCTGGGAGCCCCAGGGCCTTTAAATCAACCTGGGGCTCCCAGCTGCAGAGGTGGGTGGGAGCCCCCGGGGCAAATTAAAGGGCATGACTGGGTGCTTGTTCTAAGCAGAAGCTGTGAATCCACAAGGAAATCCTTCGGGTAGGGTTTGGAAGGACTGCTCCTGCCAGAGCTTATGTTAGGATGGGGTGAGCTCTGATAAGCTTATTAGCATGTGGGTAGGTTCTTTTGTTGTCTTCAGTATGTTTTCTCTGCAGTGCATTTACCTTAAGAATAAAATAGGCTTGTATAAAAAGAGCAGTGTGGTTTCCATAAGTGAGGGAAGTCACAATGTTAACTGTCTCTGAAGAGAAACATAGGTGCCAACTCCCTGGGTGCTCCGGGGCTCAAACACCATGGGAAAAAATAGTGGGTGCTCAGCACCCACCAGTCACACCTGTGTGGCAGTGCTGCCAATCAGCATTTGGTGGCACCGCCAATTAGCTGTTTGGTGGCTGGGGGAGGTGCTTGAGGGAGGGTAGAGAGCAGTGAGTGGCGGGTGGGTGGGGGTCTCGGGCGAGGGGTTGGAGCTAGGGCAGGAATTGGCGGAGCAAGGGTGGGGCCTCGGGGGAGGGAAAAGGAGGGAGCAGGACCTCAGGATGGAGAGGGAGTAGAGCAGCTCCCACGGAAAAATAAAAGTCCGTGTCTATGAAGAGAAAGGAAGCTGTTGTGCTTGGGCAACCTGTCTCTACTGGGAATAACACAGTCAAGGCCTGGAACTGTGCAGCCTGGAAATACCCCAGTCTGAAGAGAGTGAGACGTGGATCTCCACCCAAGAAATGAAACAACTGGGGAGCTGAAAGTCTGAGAGTAGGTACCTTGCTGGAATAATGAGGGGAATTGCAGCTGCAGTATGGGACATATGCCTCAAAAGCCAAGACTATACAATGCTGAGCATCTCCTGCCATGTGCTGAGCAACCTCAACTCCCATTGATATCAGTGGAATAGGATCTCAGTTTGTTTCTGTATAATCAATAAGAACTGAGGTGCTCAGCACCTTGCAGGTTCAGACCCTTAATAAGCCACTTGTTTGTATTTTTTTTTTATCACTACAGGCTTTTATGTTGATATAAGTGCCTGGCAAAGAGGCTCCTGCGAAACCAGCATTTTACTCTTAACAGCACTGGTTTGAGTATATGTGTATAAACAAAACACTTAAGTGGATTTTGTGAAATAAATGTCATCATCGTTGGGACCTACTGTCTAATGTCTCTTGCAGAAAATGGTCTCAAATAGATTTTATGCTCTCTTCTGGTTTTATCTTTCCTCTGTAAATGTGCTTCCTTGTGCAGCTGGTTGTTTTGTTTGTTGTTGTTTTTTTTGTTTTGTTTTCTATGGTATCAGGATTATGATGAGGTGCAGGGCTGGCTCCAGGCACCAGCCCTCCAAGCATGTGCTTGGGGCGGCACCTGGAGGGGGGCGGCGCTCACCCGGGGAGAGCGGGGCCACGGCCGGGCTCGCCGCCCTACCCCTGGCGCTCCGGCCGGCTGGGGAGAGTGGGGCCGTGGCCAGGGTCACCGCCCTCCTCCCGGCGCTCTGGCTGGCCGGGGAGAGGGGGGCCGCGGCCGGGCTCGGCGCCCTCCCCTGTCATGCTCCCCGCCGGGGGGGGCGGCGGGAGGCTTTTTTGCCTGGGGCGGCAAAAAAGCCAGAGGCGGCCCTGATGAGGTGTCACATGGAGTGGGTGTATTTAGGATACCTCTTGGAACAGGCAAATTAGGGAGATAACAAGGAGAAATCACTTCAGGCTTCTTGAACTAAACCATTGCATAGTCCTGCTGTGTACTGTTGAACAGTTAGAATATTTCAACCCAGACTGTGCTGGAGTTCAGTGGTTAAGTGAACGGAGCTGTTGTAAGGCTTAATTAACTAATGTTTGTAAAGTGCTTGAATCAAAGTTCTGATATCAGTGAAGTCAATGGAGATTTGTCTAAATAAAAATTGCTCAAGAACTTCAGAAATGTGGGTCACAATGTATAATTTGAGAGCAATCAACCTTACTAGTTCCCACTGATTCTCCTCTTTGATCCTATTCCTGATCTTAGATGCCCCTCTGCACATCTGCTTCTGTCTGCTGGCATGGATCCCTTTCTCTCTTTCCTAATAGCCAGGCTGCATCACAGGGGTCAGCAACCTTTCAGAAGTGGTGTGCCGAGTCTTAATTTATTCACTCTAATTTAAGGTTTCACATGCCAGTAATACATTTTAACGTTTTAGAAGGTCTCTTTCTATAAGTCTATAATATATAACTAAACTATTGTTGTATGTAAAGTAAATAAGGTTTTTAAAATGTTTAAGAAGCTTCATTTAAAATTATATTAAAATGCAGAGCCCCCCAGACCGGTGGCCAGGACCCGGGCAGTGTGAGTGCCATTGAAAATCAGCTTGCCTGTCGCCTTTGGCACATGTGCCATAGGTTGCCTACCCCTAAAATGTCTCGCAGTATCTGGTGTCCTTATCAGTTCTCTATGGAAACAACCAGCCAGCATTTGTTACCCATCAAATCCCCAAAATGTGAATTCATAACATCCCTAGTTCAGGCATTATAACTGATGCTAACCTGTGTGAGCATGGGGGAGGGGACACGCAGTCGCTGGCATGGGGAGATGATTTTTTTTTTAATGAAGAGGAGCTGGTGGCCTGGCGAACAGGTTGGGTGAGGAAACCCAGTATGTTGTGTCGCTCACACCCAAAATCAAATGATTTGTATTAAAGGTGAAATTCTCACCTCTGCCAATGGCCAGCACAAGGCCTAGCCACAATTTAAGCCCCACATATATCCTCAAATAGGGCTTCTATAATTCATAGGCCTTGTGCTGGTGCTGTCCCTCAATGCTCCAGATTTCACCCATAATGTTCGATTCCTGCCACATTTTGTGGTATGTTAAACATGCAGTAAAGCTCACCTCCCTGTGTGTTTTTGATATGCTATCAGGCTACAGCATGCTACACCTTAACTAAATTCTATGAGAGAACCAGAAATCATTTGGTGTATTCCTTTCCTTTCCCTGGCATGTGCCTCATTTGCCAAAAATACATCAGGAATCAAACATTATGGGTGAAATCTGGATTTAAATAATGTTCTTTCAGAGATGGTGTTCAACAGCTAAAACACCGTTTTCCCTATTTGGAGCCTCACTTCGTATGTCTACCCAGACAAAACAAAAACCCCAAAACACCCCAAACCCTGTGGCAGTGAGTCCCAGAGCCTGGCTCAGCTGACTAAAGGGCAAGTCTGCTCTACAAAATTAAATCAACCTAAGTTACTTAGACATACAGCCACAGCAGTAATTAAATCGCTTTTGGGCGTCCACATTACACTCCTTGTGTCGGCATTCCACATCCTCACCAGGAGCGCTTGCACTGATTTAACTGTTGGTGTGGGGCATTGTGGGATGGCTTCTGAAAGGCAGCAACAGTCAATGTAGGCAATGCGGTGTCTATGCTGAAACTGCGTTGACCTAACTACGTTGACCTAAGCGCTATGCCTTTCATAGAGGTTATTAAATCGGTGTAGTGGGTGAGTTGCATCGGTGGGAGCTACAGTTTACTGTAGATACTTACAGAGTTAGGTTGATGTAATTAAGCTGTTTACATTGATCTTAGGGCTTGTCTACATTTACATTTTATAGCGCTCTAACTTGCTGGCTCAGGGGTGTGAAAAATCACCTCCCTGAGCGCAGCAAGTCTGAGCGCTTTAAAGTGCTAGTGTAGACAGGTTCAGAGTGCTGGGAGCCATGCTCCCAGCACTCGGAGCTAATCCCCTCATGGAGGTGGATTACCAGGAGCGCTAGGAGAGCTCTCTCCCAACACTTGTGCGCAACCACACTTGCACTTCAAAGCGCTGCCGCGGGAGCGTTCCTGCAGCAGCGTTTTGAAGTTTCCAGTGTAGACATACCCTAACTCTGTAGTGTAGACCAGGCCTCAGGCTTGCAGGGCTCAAGATGTGGGGCTAAAAATAGCAGTGTAGATGCTTAGGCTGGAGCTCAGACTTTGTAAACCTGCAAGGGGTAAGGATCTTGAAACCTGGTCTCCAATCCAAGCCCAAATGTCTACACTGCTATTTTTAGCCCCATGGCTTGAGTCCTGTGAGCCCAAGTCAGCTGACCAGGACTCTAAGGGTATGTCTATACTACCAGCCGGATCGGCGGCCAGCAATCGATCCAGTGGGGGTTGATTTATCGTGTGTAGTCTAGACGCGATAAATCAACCCCCGAGTGCTCTCACTTCGACTCCTGTACTCCACCGCTGCGAGAGGTGCAGGCAGAGGTGATGGACTAAGACTTGCTGTCCCAGACTTCTGTTTTTGCTGTGTAGACGTACCCACTGAGGATGTGTTTTGTCAGGGACAATAACAAGCATTTTAAACATTTTTCCTTATGCTGAAATGTGATTATTTTGTTATTCTGAATGCCAGTATTAGGGATGTGGGTGTCATTTCAGATGGCCTGAGATGCGACCTGCGAATTACATCTTTCATTAACTGCCAACCTGATTGTTCTGGGGGTCTTGATAAACCTGTTATTTCGGTAGCATCCTGAACTAGCTTTATGTTTTTGGTTACTAATATATGTTTTGTGACCTTTACGTTTGCAGATCCATTTGTAACATGCATTCTATTTGCCCAGTCTCTGTGATATAGCCAACACATTACAGTACTTACTCCAGATAATGGATGAAATAGCTTTTCCACCTGATGTAGCCTTCATTTCCACTTATTTCCAGGGGGTATAGGCATATTTATGGAATGGTGTAAACAAATGTTCCTTTCTACGTCCTTTTGGAGAACTTGTGAGGCCAATGTGATTGTGGCTGGGCTAGGGTTTGTGCAGCTGGAGAGAGACTTCACAGGAGGCCCAGGTGATGTGTGCATGTTCTCACATACAGGCCCCATATGGTGAGGTGGAATTCTACAGTTCAAAGGGTAGGTCCAGAGGAGCATTAGTGGGACTCAGCATTCTCCCCTTGGATGCAAGCAGATTTCTCACAAGTTACTGTTGGTCACACCAACAAGGACTATACGCCATATGACTAGAACACTATGTGACTGCAAATACATCCTCTGCCCCATACATTTGCTTGGGTTTATTTTGGGCAACTGCTGCCAGCAGGTGCTACATGGCAACATAGCTCCTTTAGCATGGGGAAGAGGGGAGCCATTGGAAAGGTGGCAGTCTTGGGTCTCCATGCAAAAGTCCCTGTCCCTTTAAGCACTCAATCCTGAAATCAGTGGGAGTTTTTTATGCAAAGGTTTTAGAGGCCCCATGTATCCCAAAGTCTTTGTGGCACTAGGATTTTCTTGGATTTAGTGGGTTGTACCTCCTGCCATCTCAGTGTGTGTGAATGAAACGCCCCCTCCAATGGGACAAAGGCCATGTATGGAAACTGAGGCCAACATTTCCAACTTGACTCTTTAAAGTTAAGCACTTATATATCCGTATTTAGGCACCTACATTTAAATGTGCTTGATTTTCAAACAACTACACTTCTGAAAATCAGATCTTTTATTTATGGCCTAACTTTAGTCCCAAGTTTAAAAGGTTGGCTTCTGTTCTCAAACTCTCATGTGGGGTTATAATGTGGCCCTGTATGTTGCAGAGAGAAACCCAAGTTAACTTAATGAAATTTGGAGATCAAGTATAACAAAATCAGGCCAGAGATATTGTAGAATTCAGCTAGGGGGACCAAGTGTCCTGATTTTATAGGGACAGTCCTGATATTTGGGGCTTTGTCTTCTATAAGCTCCTATTCCCCCCCCCCCCCCGTCCCAATTTTTTTCATGCTTGCTATCTGATCACCCTAAATTCAACATAAAGTTTGATAGTGAGAGCTCACTATAAGTCAGATAAGAAGACTAAATATGAATTTAAAATGTACTTGTCTAGTAATTAGTGATCGTGGAAACTGTTCATCATTCTCAGAAAAGATGATGATCAAAACTAAAATTTATGCTTGTGTAATATTAATTGCATCAGTATAATATCTTATACTGTGGGAAAAAATGTGCAGGTTTGTATATACTCTAACCTTGCTTCTTCTCCCAGAAAGGTCAGAAGATAAAAGTATTATGCTCTGACAGGCAGCCAGCACCACTTTACAGCTGTTATTAGTTGCACTCAGCAAAAAGGAAATAGACTCTCCCGTCCAACTCACAAAATCAAAGCCTGAAACATACACAGTTCAGCAGAATGTTCAACTCAAACCTGTAGCAGTTGAAATCAGTCTTGGTTCAAGTTCAGACAGGCTTTGTGTGCTGGCATTGGTTTGCTGGAATTTTGGTTTGGGACTGAACTTTCCATCGAAGATGAGTATGAGCCTTTTTAGGTGTATCTGTAGATTTGCAATCATTCCAAGTAGTTTATCACCGTTGAATTGAGTGTTATATTCCTTTTACATAGATGGCCCGACCACATGTCCTCAAGGGATTGCAAAAGCCATTTTACTTGATGATTTTTTTTTTTTTTTGGAATGGGGGTTGGGTAAACTTAGCTTAGTTTCCCTGATCCAAATAGAAAAATCAGAAGAAAAAAAATAGTGGTCACCTCACTCTTGATGTAACTCCCATTGACTTCAGTGTAATTACACTAGGATACAATCTATCTAATTATTTTATCATCTCTGTCTGTCTGGCTCTGCCACTCTGTCTTTTAGCATGTTATTTATTCTTAATTCCATCAGTAAGACTTTGTCTGAAGTAGGATTTGAAGGCGTGGTGTTAGAATGTGTTCGAGTACACCTGCTAACTAACACCTTCTAAAAGTCTAGCATAGACAAGACAGTGTATATTTTAACACATGCTAAACTATTCAAATTAAAGCTTAGGGAGGAGCCTAGCCCAGACTGGAAAGCAGCTGTGCCATTTAGGCTCTTTAATGAAGATGTCATTTCAGTAATGCTTTGTGTGCTTCTGTTACACTGAAGTGCAGTGCAGGTAGGGAGGGCAAATAAAACTGTCGATAAAATGGTATCTTGCAAATTCCCTATTGCTATTTGGTATAAGTTTCTGGGAGTATCTACAATGTGCTAGGTGCAGTATGAATCCACAAGACAGAAGGCTCCTGCCACTAAGAGCTCCAAGTCTATAAAAGACAGAACAAACAGAGAAAGAAGATCAAACAAATAAGGTGGTCAGGAAGTGATTGTCTGTTTCCTGAAAATGAGCCAAATTCTCTACTGGCAAAGAAACTGAGATCAGTGGACTTACGCCAGCAGAGAACTTGACTCAATATGCTTTAACACATGTAATTCCTGGATTGTGCAGTACTGTGATTCAGCAAACTGCAATCTTTATGGCAGTTTCATTTACACTTAAAAAATTTAGGTTTTTCCATGAACTGATTAATATAACCAGTGCAGAAACTCCTGTGTTTCTCATTTTGATGATGCATTCAATTTTGTCCCCAGAGTTTGTTTTTAATATGCCAAAGCCATTTTTATTGACTACAGGCAACTGCATCATGTAAGGTTTCAGAGTAGCAGCGGTGTTAGTCTGTATCCGCAAAAAGAAGAACAGGAGTACTTGTGGCACCTTAGAGACTAACAAATTTATTAGAGCATAAGCTTTCGTGGACTACAGCCCACTTCTTCGGATTCTATATGCATCCGAAGAAGTGGGCTGTAGTCCACGAAAGCTTATGCTCTAATAAATTTGTTAGTCTCTAAGGTGCCACAAGTACTCCTGTTCTT
>NC_048298.1:237175497-237210033 GCF_013100865.1 Trachemys scripta elegans
ATTGGTTCCAGGTGTCCTAATTAACCTACCTGCCTTAACTGGTTCTAGCAGCTTCCTGATTACTCTAGTGCAGCCCCTTCTCTGGTCACTCAGGGAACAGAAAACTACTCATCCAGTGACCAGTATATTTGCCCTCTACCAGACTCCTGTACCCCACTGGTCTGGGTCTGTCACACTTCCCTAACAGGTCATGTTTTCTAGACCTTTAATAATTTTTGTTGCTCTTCTCTGGACTCTCTTCAATTTGTCCACATCCTTCCTGAAATGTGGAGCCCAGAACTGGACACAATACTCCAGCTGAGGCCTAATCAGAGTGGAGTAGAGTGGAAGAATTACTTCTCATGTCTTGCTTACAACACTCCTGCTAATACATCCCTGAAATTATGTTTGCTTTTTTTGCGACAGCGTTACAGTGTTGACTCATATTTAGCTCATGGTCCACTATGACCCCCAGATTCCTTTCCGCAGTACTCCTTCCTAGGCAGGTTTCAGAGTAGCAGCCATGTTAGTCTATATCCGCAAAAAGAACAGGAGTACTTGTGGCACCTTAGAGACTAACAAATGTATTAGAGCATAAGCTTTCATGGACTACAGCCCACTTCTTCGGATGTAGCCCGAAGAAGTGGGCTGTAGTCCACGAAAGCTTATGCTCTAATACATTTGTTAGTCTCTAAGGTGCCACAAGTACTCCTGTTCTTTTTGCGGATATAGACTAACATGGCTGCTACTCTGAAACCTGCCTAGGAAGGAGTACTGCGGAAAGGAATCTGGGGGTCATAGTGGACCATGAGCTAAATATGAGTCAACACTGTAACGCTGTCGCAAAAAAAGCAAACATAATTTCAGGGATGTATTAGCAGGAGTGTTGTAAGCAAGACATGAGAAGTAATTCTTCCACTCTACTCCACTCTGATTAGGCCTCAGCTGGAGTATTGTGTCCAGTTCTGGGCTCCACATTTCAGGAAGGATGTGGACAAATTGAAGAGAGTCCAGAGAAGAGCAACAAAAATTATTAAAGGTCTAGAAAACATGACCTGTTAGGGAAGTGTGACAGACCCAGACCAGTGGGGTACAGGAGTCTGGTAGAGGGCAAATATACTGGTCACTGGATGAGTAGTTTTCTGTTCCCTGAGTGACCAGAGAAGGGGCTGCACTAGAGTAATCAGGAAGCTGCTAGAACCAGTTAAGGCAGGTAGGTTAATTAGGACACCTGGAACCAATTAAGAAGAACTGCTAGAATCAATTAAGGCAGGCTAATTAGGGCACCTGGGTTTTAAAAGGAGCTCACTTCAGTTTGTAGTACAAGAGTGTGAGGAGTTGGGAGCAAGAGGCGCAAGGAGCTGAGAGTGAGAGGGTGTGCTGCTGGAGGACTGAGGAGCACAAACATTATCAGACATCAGGAGGAAAGTCCTGTGGTGAGAATAAGGAAGGTGTTTGGAGGAGGCCATAGGGAAGTAGCCCAGGGAGTTGTAGCTGTCACACAGCTGTTACAGGAGGCACTATAGACAGCTGCAGTCCACAGGGCCCTGGGCTAGAACCCGGAGTAGAGGGTGGGCCCGGCTTCCCCCCAAACCTCCCAATTGACTTGGACTGTGGGTTCTTCCAGAGGGGAAGGTCTCTGGGCTGTTCCCTAACCCACATGGTGAATCTCTGAGGCAAGAAAATCCGCCAATAAGCGCATGACCCACCAAGATAGAGGAGGAACTTTGTCATACAAGATTCAAAAAAATTGGGTTTGTTTAGTCTGGAAAAGAGAAGACTGAGAGAACATAACAGTTTTCTAGTATGTAAAAGATTGTTACAAGGAGGAGGAAGAAAAATTGTTTTTCTTAACCTCTGAGGATAGGACAAGAAGCAATGGGCTTAAATTGCAGCAAGGGAGATTTAGGTTGGATATTAGGAAAAACTTACTAACTGTCAGGGTGGTTAAGCACTGGAATAAATTGCCTAGAGAGGTTGTGGAATATCCATCATTGGAGATCTTTAAGAGCAGGTTAGACAAACACCTGTCAGGAATGGTCTAGGATTGGGATCGGCAACCTTTGGCACGTGGCCCGCCACGGTAAGCATTCTGGCTGGCCGGGATGGTTTGTTTACCTGCTGCGTCTGCAGGTTTGGCTGATCGCGGCTCCCACTGGCCGCGGTTTGCTGCTCCAGGCCAATGGGGGCGGCGGGAAGCGGCGGCCAGCACATCCGTCGGCTCACGCCTCTTCCCTCCACCCCCATTGGCCTGGAGTGGCGAACCGCGGCCAGCGGGAGCTGCGATTGGCCGAACCTGCGGACGCAGCAGGTAAACAAACCGGCCCGGCCCGCCAGGGTGCTTACCCTGGTGGGCTGCGTGCCAATGGTTGCCGATCTCTGGTTTAGATAATTAGTCTTGCCACAAGTGCAGGGGACTGGACTAGATGACCTCCCGAAGTCCCCTCCAGTTCTATGATGTCAAGGGAGCTACAATGATATGTATGCTACACAGCAACAATATAGGTTAATCTTCAGTAAATGCTTTGTGTGTGTGTAATATAATGCTCATGAGGATATGTACATCCATTAGCTCAGGTTCAACGGAATTTCAAATTATTCCTCATATTTTTAATTTCTCATGGGACCATGCTGAAGTCTGGAAACTCCCTGTTATATAGCAGTTGCTGTTCTGGACTCCACCTGAATTACCTGAACTACTGAACTGCACCCTTCTGTCTAGAGACACGTTGGAGCCTGATGAGCTATCATTCCCTCATCAACCAGTCTGTCTGTAAATGAATCATGAGGGTTAACAAATGACACTTGACTTGCACAAAACATTCCCATGGCAGATTCCGGTGTCCTCGCTTCACTTCTGAATTCTCTTCTTACTAGTGATCATGCATTGTTCTGCTATACTCTGTTGAGTATGCATTTCTCTTGGAATTAAAATGGTACAAACAGTTTCTCTCCTGTGAGAATTATCTGAGAGTGCTTACTCATTCTCCCTTGAGCAATGACTAAAGTCCTGATTTACTTACTCAATATGGTTACTGTACATTGTTCACTTTGTTGTTCTTATTTCATTTACATGCTTTGGATCTACGTCTTTCCAGTGATGTCTGTGGGAATAACTGGCAAAGCAAGTGGCTGTACCTCAGTCAGCAACAACAGATTAGTTGGGACATGATAATAGGTTTGTTTCATTTATTTCCTCTAAACTAGGTCAACAATCACTGTCTCTATCCTAAATATACTGAAGAAATTAATCCAAAAACTGGTATCTGTTTTTCTGCAGAGACTAGAAGGATGAACCTGGAGCTGGAATCCCCATAACAGGGCAGGAGAATGAATATCTAAAATATTAGCACTTCTGAGGCCTCCTTTAAATACATATCCTTGCTGAGCAGATTATCCATTGCTATGTTTATCACTGTCACAGTAACTTGATAACCCTATACAAGTTCTACTGCTGATGTTACCTTTTGGCCTGATAGTAATTTTTGTTATCAATTCGCCCTTTCGTCCTCATGATGGAGGACATCTTCTCCAGCAGCAAATGATTGTCTCTTTCGATGACTGAAAGCCGTTCCTTCTCAAGCTTCATGCACAAAAGAGGCAGAGAAATATTTGTTATAGTCCAATCAAAACAGCAGCAGAGTGCTGTGGATATTTTAACAAGAGGCTCTAACTCTGGTTCCACACACAGACTGAGACAAAAACTGGCAATGTAAAAATTCACCCCCAGTGCAGAGGTCCTGCAGAAGAACCTCTTCACCACATAAGAGGCACATAAGTTAAGGTTTAAGTAGTATACAGTGCTTTTTTGGGGCCCTCAGCAGTAAGCACCACTTTCCCCTGACTTCAGTGGGCTTTGGATCAGGTCCAGGAACAGGCCATCCCTGTCCTTGGCCGGGTTACAATCTTATTTAAGGTGGGAAGCAACAAGTGGGTTTAATAGGCAAATGGAAGGAGCTGCAGCAGGAGGATGAGGGTAACAAAATAATAAAACATGTCGCTGCAGAGACTAGTTTTGTGCACACTTAGCTAGTTTTAAGTCATTTTTTAAAATTAGTTTTAAGATCTAAACATGGAGTATATTAACAATATCCGTAAACCCAGTACAACATAGAGATTCATTTGTGTAATGTGAAAAGATACCATGGTGATGGGAGCAATATAGGAACCTAAAAAGGAGAACAAAGTGGGATGGGAAGACCTTCTACCTAGCCCGAAGCTAGCCAGACCTGTGAGAAATGTTTGTGAACAGATGCCCTTTGGTGAAATCTAATCCGTTCCAAAAGCCCCTCCCCTCCCTAAGAAGTGCTCTTCAGAAGTTTGTTTCTGTGCCCCAAGGATGCCATGTCTAGCAGGGGTAGTTTGAAAGGAACCAGAGAAGCAGGGACTCTGTAAGAGGCAGAGCAATCATTCTACCATTACCTTAAGAACTAAACTTAAACAACTTGCTCCCAAGTGCCTCTCCTCCCCCAGGGTCATTGAAAAATGTGCCTAATGCTTCACCGCCCCCCCCCCCCCACCTCTTTTGCTATTTGTTTCTCTGAAGGCTAGCATGGCCTAAATAAGATAAATACGAAATATTACCACATGCTGCTTTGATAGCCTTCAATAGCTAATGTTACTGTAGTGAACTGCTGGGGGTGGGGAGGGGGCTCTTAGTGCATCTTTTTTGTTTGCTTGGCTTTATAAGCAAAACAGGTCAGATGTAGCTCAAATTGTATTATGGATATACCTAAAATGGTGCTGTTAAGTAATCCCATCAAGGCTCTAAAAACCCAGAGGGATAGTGACTACAAAGGAGAAGAGAACCTGGTTACAGGAAGATAAACTTACTTGCAACATTAGAGACAGTCTCTCTGTATTTACATAGCACCTCTAAAAGCATCATGTTACATGGATGGGGAACTTAGTCACACCCAAAAGTGTCAGGGTGCCAGTAGCATAAAGGGACATACCCAAGATTGGCAGCTTCAGATTCTACTTTTTTTTTTTTTATATGCATCGGCAAACTCCATATATTTTTTTCCAAAGGAAATTCTTCAGTGCTCTTTTACAGTAAAGAAAGGGGGAGGAGGAAGTGCAACAACCAGCACAGATACCAAATCCTACAATAGTGTATAAATGTGTATTCATAAGGGAGAAATTAATTGTTTTGATAGCAAAATAGTTTCAAGCTCTCTGGGGGTTGCTATAAAGTAGGATGAAATTATAAACATTTTAAAGAGGCCAAATCCTGAAGTCCTTACTCAGGCAACACTCCCTTTGTCTGAGGGAGACTGTATATAGCTGTCTTTTTTTTTTTTTTTTTAAGTGGACAGAGACAATTATTCTAGGAGAATAGAGTTCATTTTTCCATTGTCATTTTCTTTCTTTATAAAGAAACACTTGCCTTTTTAATCATAGAGGGATAAAGATTTTGAATGAAAATTACTAATCAAAACTATCCCTTGTTACATTTCTTACATTTTGAGTATGCCAACATGTCATAAGATTGCCCTGTGATAATGTTCAGGTTATTATTGTTTCAGTTACTGTAGGCTTTTTTGTTGTTTTTGGTGTGCAGGAATAGTTTTTAGGCAGGATCCTTGTGTTCTGGACCTGGCAATTAGAGAGAATTTGATGCATCAAGTCAGAGTTTATTTGATATGGGACTGGGAGGGCAATATCCACTGGCCCAGTTAGGCAGAGCATAGTATAGGAGTGAAGCTAAAAGTTAGACCATTTAATCTTCTTATACCCCTGTTGATCTGCCTGTCTTACTTACTTGGGGGTGGGGTGGGGGGAACACTATGGTGGGCATTGGCATATGCATTCCTGTTCAATGCTAATCTACTTAATTAAGTGATATAACCAAAAAGATACCTTTAACTTCTTTAACTTCAAGTGAAGATGGCCATATGTTAGAGGAGTAGTGGTGTCCACTACAGGTTTGGCAGTCTGGATCTGCAGCAGAAAAAAATAATCATTATCCATTTTTGTTGAAAATCAAATCCTTACAAACTGTTATGGGAAATGTTTAAATTGTCTGCCCACCATATTGTTAGCACTAATGTCCTATTTGACACATTCATAATGTCAGCAATGCCAAGCCTGCCTAGCAGGGATGCAAGTAGGGTGGTACCCTCCAGTACGCAGTACCTGCAAGAGATTTTTAGCAGATATGGGGTACTGGAAAGACATGGGGCTAGCCCCCTTCGGGGGTGAGAGGGGCTGCCCTCTACTGCCCTCTGCTTCCTGCTCCTTAAAGGAGCAGAATGCGGATTCATTCTTTATATGGCTTTAACAGCACAATACATATGCTAACAAACTTAAACAAAGGCTTTGTTTAAGTTTGTTAGCATATGTATTGTGCTGTTACATTGGTCAGGAGCCCTCAAGAGGGGAGGGGTGGGGGGGATGAAAGGTGTTTAAACAGTGTTTTTGATTCTGTTTCTTCCCATTGGTCTGAATTATCCATGACATCCATACTGCATCACATCAAGTCCAAATCATTAGAGGAATGCCTCTGCCTGCACTGACCAGAGGATGTTTGGATTCTGATGTCAGCCCACTTCTGCAGCCTGATGGGAATCAGGTGTTGTTCCAGTGTACACAGAATTCTTTTTTGCAGCCAAACTAGCTAAACTAACATGCATTTTGTTAACTGGAACTGGAGCAGGAAAACAAATGCCTCATTTTCCAGCTTTGTGGGTGAGAGAACTATAAGTGAAGATTATAAGGCCGGACACTGACAACCTTAAACCAGCTGCCTCAGGAATCTGCCAAGAACTTTGCTGAAAATATGTTCCTCATCTTAGCAATGGAGCTAAGACTTATCACACGTTTGCCCACCTTTATTTGAATGAAGCTCCTTCTGATCTGACAGCTCAGGCATTGTCTGTTTCATCCAGAACAATTTACAAACTTGGAACATAATCCTGTAAACCCTTAATCATTTGATCAATCCCATTGAAGACAATGGGACTATTTGCATGACTATGGATCACTTTTTTTTGGGCTGGTAAAAGTTTCAGGAGTCTCCTCCTATAGAGGAACTTGAATCCTCCATTGAAATGCAATGTTTGGGTACAATACCATAGAGCAGTTTAGGATACAGTTCTACTTAAAATTTGTCTTTTAATAAGTCATACATATGTTGAAATGGCTCCTCACCCAACTCCCATATTCCATATAAATTAAACAAACTGAATACTACATTTTTTTTTTTGCGGGGGGAGTGAGTAGTTAAGCATGTTGATGTTTGTATATACAAAGGGGGGTATCAGAGGGGACAGGGAGAGTGTGGGAGCCCTGGGCTGGGAGCAGGGTGGGGAGGAGTCAGATGGGGAGGTCACATACCCCTCTCCCTCCAATGAGTGCAGTATCAGCAAGAAATGATTTCTACTTGCACCACTGCTGCCCAGGGAGGTAGTGGGAAATGAAGATGATAGGGACAATTGTTTTCCATCTCCAATAAAACTCAAACCATTCCTCCCTGAGAAAAGAAAGAATACATATGGGTGCCAGGACTGCTTATGCCTACTTTACCCAGGAGTGCTGAAGTCTAGTCTGGCTCCAGGCACAGGTTCCCTAACATATGTCCCTGGAGCAATAGATACTTTGGGCTGTTGCAGAATCACCGGAATGTAAGAATGACCTAGCTACTCCCTCCCCTGCCCCCAGTGTATCTGGAAATGTCCCTGACTCAGGGCCTCCTGAGGAGGTGTGGATCTGGGTGTGGGGAACCATGCAACTCCTGCGGGGGGAGGGGAGGGGAAGTTCTTGTGTTCGGGGTATTTTTCATGACCTCACTGTTATAGCAATGCCTTCATATGTATCCTCCGATGCAAAACTACTGATATAATCACCGAATAGAGTTTGTATTGCACCAGATTCAGTGGCACAGTTAAAATCTCCTTCCCCCAACACATCACATGAATATTCAGGTCAGGTCTGACAGGAAGATCACTGCAAATTGTAGGTCATATGAATAGCCTTGGGTCAAGGAGTCCCTGGAAGTAAAAACTGGGGAGGAGGGAAAGAGAGAGTGTGGAAGACACCACTCTGTGAGAATAGATTAATGAAATGCATGATTTTGTTAATAGTATGGGATAAACACTGCTCAGCTCATTAATACATTGTATATAAATCAACAATAGAGTGTGTGTGTGTGTGTGTATAATATGAATAATTATTTGAACTATGTTCTCTCTGATGGACTCTGCCTTTCAAGAGTTGCTTACCCATGTGACGTGTAAATAAGAGCAGAACATTTACACACTAAGCAAAAGGGGTTGTCAAGTAAGTGCAATTTATATGGTAACAGCACAGAAAACTACATTCCATAAAGCGTTGCCTGGAGTCCACATGTAGCCTTCCAAAGCTCCTAACGTAGCCTGGCACAGCACAAAGCTTTATGAGTCAGGGACCAAGCTTGAATCCCTGATGACTTCAGAATTGATGAAAACTTCTATAAACTATCAGGTCAATCTCAAGACTATATAACAAGGCAATAGTCATTCATTAGATTGATTGCAGTGATGTTTGGAGCTGCAATACTTGAGCTGAAATTACACTATTTATTCAAGTTGCCTAAGTGCTGGTAATATGTTTGACTTCCTTTTGTTGCAGTTTCTAATAGGAGACCTGATCCTGCAAGGTGCTGAGTGCCCTCAACTGTCCTTGATTTCCATGGGAGAGGAGGGTACTTAGCATAACAGGATTGGATCTCAGTTAACAGGCAGTTTATTATTGGCTAGCAGGGCAAAATTTTTTGTCAAAACAATTTTCCATCAAAAATGCCATTTCAACTAAACCATTTTTTGTGTGTGAAATAATATAATTTTAATATCCTGTTTTTATGGATTTTGGAATAGAAAGTTTTTTTTATTTTTTTTTCATTTTGAAATGACTTTGTTTCAACATTTATATTTTATTTTACATAAAAAATTAAATTGAAAAATGGTCAAAATGGAAATAAACTGAAAATATTTCATCAAAATAAAATGTTTTGACTGATCCAAAATGACTATTTTTAAAATTTAATTTTGCAACAAATTTAGAAATTTTGGCTTTCTATCATGATTTGGGACTTTTTTTAAAAAACATCCTAAAATGTTTCACGGGACAGAAAAAAAATCTGACGAGCTCTAGTTTTAAGGTTTTAATTCCTTGAGATGAATATGAAGTGTCCTACTTTCTGAGGGGTAGCTGTACGTCCACAATGGATGTAGACTGTCAGCCCTCCAGCATCAGACCACTCTTAAATAGCCCTAGTCATATTCAATGGCATGGCATGCTGGAGGTTAATTTAAACTAAAAGGAACTTTTTAAAACTTCTGATCTTGCCATTTTGGTTAGAGACAAAATGCTGGATTTGATATTATATTTCATCTTTAAATTCGCCCCACCCATCAGTCAAACCAGTGGAACAGAACATGGAAAGAAGAGTGTATTTTATATGGTAACAGCATATAAAACTGACAATATCTGTAAATAAAGAAGAAATATTTCCTTACAGTAAGGTCAATGACACTGTGATATCTTCTTAAGGAAGCAATGCGGCTGAATCCTTGTCACAGGAGTTTTTCAGACTTCGACAAAGCACTGAGGAAAGGCCTGAAGGGAATAATCCTACATTGCCACTGAGATGGACTGGATGATTGACCAGATCTTTTTCATCTTTAAATTAGCAACCCGCATACAATGCACGCTATTATTAAAAAACTTCTCTTTATATGGTAGGTCAACCCTGATCTCTAAGGAATACTTTCACACTAATGTTATAGAATACATAAGCATTTTCATTAACAAATTTGACTTGCCTATTTTCTCACTGAAATAAATTTACTCACTGTACTACAGGGTTGTACCTACCCTTTTCTTGTGTTCTTCATAGTTTGCTTTGTCCCATTTTTGCTGAAGATATTTGTTGCCACATGGTAAAATTGACTGGTAGGCTCTATGCATCTTAAACAACATAAAGCATCTCTATAACTGACGTTCTTCTAAAGAATGAGTGATATCACTCTGAGCCTTCTTAAACATAGCCCTGGAGACTGGGTATGTTTGCAGCAGGTCATGTGGTGGTTGTCATGGTATCACTGCTAAGAAAAAATTGAATAGCCAGTGGTAGCATTTTAAACAATATGTTTAGAGCATAATAAACAAGAGCTGAACATCTTAGCAAAGGATTCCAAAGGGTATCATCTCAATATATTAAATAGCTTAGCAATTATACTTCACTGGTCATGCTTAGTTCTGCAGTGATTAAGGAAAGACAGTGTCTCAATATGATATTATTAATACTTTTATGTAGCACCACAGATGTAGAAGAGTCTATATAACAGACATTTGTCAAGCTTACAGTTTAAAGGCATGCGTCACCACAATACAAAGCAAACACATAGTGTGGGGGGTAGTCTTTTTAGAGCTGCATTAGCGTGTTAAAATATACTTCAATACTAACATGCTTGCTTTGATTTGATAATAGCCCAATAACCTCTGTTTGTCGTAATATCATCTGACCACTGGTGAACTGGAGGAAGCTCGCAGGAGTTTGCACAAGCCAGTTGTTAATAGATCTGTGTCTTGTTTAACTTGACCATTTACCATTTAACTTGGCTTTTATATTTTGATTAATTTTGTTTTAGATCAGAAGGGAGGGGCAGGAGGTTTCTCCTTTAGAAAAAGCTCTATGAAATGATGCCTCAACAAACAGAAACAGTAGTAAAAATAGAACCTTTGCACATACTAATTTTGATCTGTGAAGCAGACATTTTCCACTCTCTCACGAACAGTTAAGGGAATTGAGAAGTATGAGTTTGGCCACTGGAGAGCTCCAATCATTTTTGATTAATATTACAAATATCTGGAGACTATCTGTCTGTAAAATTAATAAAGAATACAAAAGCTGTAAAGTTCAAATAAAGCCTTTCACTTAGTTCAAGCTAAGGTCTACATGTATGCACTAATTCATGAAAATCAGACAACATTACAATATTGTTTTTTTTTTTTTTTCTTGAACAATCAGCATTGCTTAAATATTTTTAGTGAGGCCCTGATTTGCTCTGTGGAATTGTGGCCTTAATGTGTTTTGCATAATAAATCATTTTAAGTGCTGGGAATGTAATAATCTATTAGGGCCTGATCCAAAGTCCATTAAAATCAATGGGAGGCTTTCCACTGAGTTCAGTGAACTTTAGATCAGGCCCTGGGGAAATGAGGAAAAATGGATTGTGGAAACATGGCAGATCAAGAATTGGCCCATATTCTCTGCTCCACCTGAGTTTGTTTTGGGAAATAAGGGAGGAGGAGGAGGAGAAGTGACCATAAGTCATCTCTGTGGCCATTTCCTACATTGCTGTGGTCATCCAGGATGCTGATCCAATCTTGTGTTTAAAAAAAAAAAAAAAAAAAAAAGTAGAGAAGGTTCAAGGCTTCTCACCTTTAATGACCAGCTACCTCTGGTCCCAAGGCACTGTTCCAGCAGCTGCAGATTGCTGAAGCATAGACATCCCCTAGCCACACACCCTTTCCCAGACACACCTTCTGCGCTGAGGGCTAGGAGGAGTGTAATTTAGGCAACACTACTGGTGGCCATATACTCCCAGCTGGGAGTATCTTCCACTTGTTAATGCATGACATTTTTATTAAGTAACTAGAATGATATAAAATTAACAGGGCACACATTAAATGGATGAAAAACTGAGTGATAGGTCTCAAAAAGTAATTGTAAATGCAGAATCATCATGAAGCAGTGTGTTTTCAGTAGGGTCCCTAAGGGACAGGTTTTTGGCCCTATGCTATTTAACACTTATCAGTGACTTGGAGGAAAAATAAAATCATCACAATTAAATTTTACAGATAACCCAAAAATTGGGGAAGCAGTCAGTAATAAAGAGGAAAGGGCACTGATACGGAGCAGTCTGGATTGTTTGGTAAACTGGGTAAAAGCATTTTAATACAGCTAAATGTAAATATATAAACCTAGGAAGAAAGAATGTAGGCCTTTCTTACAGGATGGGAGATTCTATCCTTGGAAGAGCGACTCTGAAAAAGGTGGGGGGAAGGGGATGGATAATCACCTGAACATGAGCACCTAGTGTGACGCTCTGACCAAAAGAGCGAATGCAATCCTGGAATGCATAAACAGGGGAATCTCATGTAGGAATAGAGAGGTTATTTTACCTCTATATTGGACACTTCTGAATCACTTTTGGAATATTGTGTCCCATTCTGGTGCCCACAATTCAAGAAGGATGTTGTTGTTTTTGAGAAGAGCCATAAGAATGATTAAAGGATTAGAAAACATGCCTTATAGTGATAGACTCAAAGAGCTCAAACTATTTAGCTTAACAAAGAGAAGGTTAAGGGCTGACTTGATTATAGTCTGTAAGTATCTACACGGGAAACAAATATTTAATAATGGGCTGTTCAATCTAGCAGGGAAAAGTACAACTTGATCCAATAACTGGAAGTTGAAGCAAGACAAATTCAGACTGGAAATAAGGTGTAAATTTTTAACAGTAAGGGTAATTAACCATTGGCACAATTTACCAAGGTTCATGGTGAATTCTGCATCAGTTAACATTTTTAAATCAAGATTGGATTTCTTTCTAAAATATATGCTCTAGGAATTATTTTGGGGCAGTTCTATGGCCTGTTATCTAGTCCAGTGTTTCTCAAATGAAGCCACCGTGGCTGCATGCAGCCACCAGGGGTTTTTCTTGCGGCCACAGCCTCCTGGGCGGTGATGGGAGAGTGGGGGGCAAAATAGCGGCCCCTCCCCTCTCTGTTGCTCCAGGATGCACCACCTTGGTTTTGATTGCTGGGGCCACCAGCAGAGGTTGGGCCCTGCCCCCCTCTGAAGGCTGCTGGGGCACAACACTGGAGGAGCAGGCGGCCAGTGAGATCCTCAGGGGTGGCAGGGCTCAGGTTTTGGGCTTTAGCCCTGGGGTAGTGGGATGGCAGGCTCTGGCCATGGGGCTTCAGGCTCCAGCCCCCTCACTGCCTCCTCTGCCCCTCACCAATCCCCTTCCGAATTGCCCCTGGCCCCCACTGCCTCCCCCATCCAGGGCTTAATTTCTCCCCAGGCTTGCCAGGGCTAAGTAAAGTGATACTTGTATATTTATTAATATCAATTTTCACAACAGACTTACTATCTGTCAATACATAAATTATACTGATTTGAACGTGTATATGTGCATATTTATTTGTCTTTCCTAAAGTTAATTAAGTGTTTGACGAAAAATTATCAGAGCGGTCACCAGCAAGAGTTGAAGGCCACACTCTGAGGCCACCAAAAAATTTGTCCTGAGAACCCCTTTTAGTCTGGCCTGACCCACAATGGCCCCCTATGGCCTTGGAATCTATGAATCACTGGTCATTTAAGCTGGCTTTAAGGTTGATTTGTGCCATTGTGGAGGGCAGAAAGTATCTTTAACAGACCAGAATATCTGGCCTACTATCTCTGCTATGTAACACAGACATTTACAATACATTAGGCTAGTAGGTTACACAATGTTTGTATAGCAGCTATGGGAACTTCCACATGCAACACTATGGACATAAGGACTTACCTGTCATTCCTTAATTGCAAGAGATACATACTGAGGAATAATAATTAAAAACAAAATTAAATATAACATGAAGATTGGATGATTTGCACAAAGTTTATTCCCTAGTTCATAGCATGCTCCAGGTGCATACAAACTTCCATGCAACTCAAATAGAATTTTCTATATGCTTGTTTTCTTCAGTATAAAAGTAAGATGATGAATGTGAACCTACCTGCATTTTAGTTCTACATTGCTCCATGAATAGAGCATCTGTTAAAGGCTCAAACTTGAAATGTGCTGAGTGCTGCTTCTGAGGGGCTGAACACTCTAAACAGTTATTGATTTAAAGTTTTTGTCTTATTTTCAGTTTGGACCTGATTTCTGAGCAGGGCTGCCCTTTTAATGATAGACTCAAAGAGATGCTTCTTTAATCCATGGGCCCCATGAAAAGAAATCATCAGAACTAACTTTTATCTAGAAAAAGTAGTTTGTTTCCCACCCATTGTTTAAGTAATTGTGGGTGAAAGAAAAGCACTATGAAAAGTATATGGGATATACTTTGTTTTTGTATTTAAAGAAAAGCTTTTAAAGAACCTTTTGCAAAATCAAAGCTCCCACCAACCTGCAGTAAAAAGGCAGAGTTGACAAATATTTGGGGGGGAGGGGTGCTATGGTTTATCAGTAAGGCCTTGTCTACACTCAGAATTTTCCCCCCATTCCGGCCACTAACATGTTGGCAGAAGTACAAAATGTAAGACAAAAAAAGCTGTGATTTTTATTGGTGGAGCTGAAATCATGTTAAGCTTTACCAGTGCAAACTTCAGCTTACTTGTCTATATGTGTGGGTTGCACTGATGCAGCTACACTGATGGCCAGAACAGGGACAGATTGTCAATGTAGGGAAGGCGTAAGTTGCAGGAAGAGACATGATCACTACCGAAAAGCAGCACTGGGCAGAAAATTTCCAAAGGCCTGAAGTGTAGCTGGATCTGATTTCATGCAAGAACAGAAAAGTATGCTGGAGCTACAAAAGCTTGTATCTAAAAACAAAACCCAGACAGGCTTGTATAGCTGTGTGTACAATGATACATACATGTGTGCACAGAAGTGGGCTGAGGTTAATATTCATTTTAAAAACTCTAATGCTGCATTTGAAGCACTTTGCAATAATGAAGCAATTTAATGCAATAGGATGTGCATTCCTTGCCTGTCCATACACACCCCAGGCATAGTATTTTCTACCACTCAGAAAGCAGGGGAATGTATAGCTGAATATTGTTTACTGCTAATTTAATATGGCTCCATATGTTAAAAACAGTTTGCGGTCTTATTACACAACACCATTCTAATACAAAACTATGTAATAGTTTAGAAAGATGTTGAAAAAGTGTAGAGGAGAAAATGAGGATTTTACTTTGTTACTTTTATCTAATTTTATTAGTTCCCTACACCCATCAATCTCCATCATAATTCCTTTCCACGAAATTGATGACCTTTCAGCAGCAATTTGTGGTCTGGCATCACCTTCCAACTCTCACTGTTTATCTCAAAAAAAAAAAAAAAAAAAGTGAGGAATGTCAAAGAGAGACGCTGCATTTTCCTAAATACAGATATCAGAATATGAACTTTTTGGCACACTGAAATCAGCTGCATGAGTGTGTTCGACATGGATATGAGATTAGCAAACAGAAGCATCTCTAAAGCGATGTTACTTATTTGTATTTGTGCACTCTACAATAAGTATCCATCCAGTTCTCTAGGCACCCTTGATCATTTTAAAAATACTCCAGTAAACAAACAGACCTATCCATTACTCTGGATCAAATCCAGCAACAGCATAAATCCAGCAAGCCCCTACTAACTGTCCCCTCCAGAGTCTCAGTTCATTGCTACCCAACACCCACTTCCTCATGGGCAAGAGAAAAAAAGGTGGGTTTTGCAATACTTCCTGAAGTGCTTCCTGAAGACTTACAAACTCAGGCTGTTCAGGACCTACAGAGGAAGCCAGTTCCAAAGTTCTGGGCCCACTGGCAGCCACCCCCTTTTTCTCATACCAAGTAGGCCTCAGCTTACCTCACTGACTGTAATTGTGGCAGGATGTCAGAATGAGAGGGATAGGTAGGTCCCAGACCATTTGGGTTTTTTATAGGTGAAAACCCACCTTTAAAAATCAATCCGGAAACTAACAGGCAGCCAGTGCAGATTGCAGAGCAAGGGTTTAATGTGAAAAGAAACGCTGCATAGCAAGTGGGCTGCTGAATTCTGCATGAGTGAGTTAGGCACCCAAGTTTGAACATTTTTCACAAAATCTTTAGATTCTGTCTTTCCTTGACTACTGAGTGGTAACTAAGATTTTCCCATTTATATATATAATCTATTTTTTGACAGTGTAGCAGGACACATAGTTGTAACTGACACAGTTGTGAGGGAGCTGCCTATCTATTATTTCTCTGTTATTTCTCAAGTGTCTATCACCAAAAATATTCAAGTGCTGACATAGTATTGGCTACAATAAATCGGGTTTAAAAAAGGTATCTTCTTTTCTGATTGGCTGCAATACCATAGAATGATTCTGCACTACACTCTGTATGTCAATGTCTGGTTGTTAAACATTTTATATGATGGGTTTAATAAGAATGTGTGTAAATCCCCTCATGTGCAAATAACATTTATTAAGTGGGTGTGAGATAAACTACAGCATATTTTGCTCCATTACATTTGTGCTTATTTGACCAGAGACCAAACTTCTGTCTTTGGAACTAAGTTGAGATATCACAACTATTTCCAGCAGGTGGCAGATGATAATCATGCTTGTAATGAAATCTGGGTACAAATTGTGTGTTTTCCAGATTGTTTACTTAGAAATTTATTTAAATGTACACATTATATAGCATATTATAAATTGTGTTATCATTAGTGATAAAATAAGATTGCATAATTGGCACAGATTAGTAATTACCAGTGCTAATATGTAATTAAATACTTAGGAATCAAGTGTAGGATGAAATTTAAAAGCCAAAGCTAAATTGAAAAAAGTCTCATGGATCAAAGAAACTGCTGATATTCCAAAAATCTCCAAATAACCATCTGGCTAATTGTGCTTCCTAGTATAATGGTGTCTTTGCACATGTGCTATGATTGAAGATCATTTCATTGCACAGCAGTGTCTGAAAAATAAGCAATATGGGCTCTGACTTAAATAATTAACTGTTAAAAAATATGGGGCCAGATTCTATCACATTTACTTTTGCTTAGTCCATGAGTTGTCCCACTGACTTCAGTGGTACTACTGTCAGAGAAAGGTATTTTTCAACATGAATAAGAATGACAGAATCTGGCCCATGAAGCCCAGATTAACAGTCCTTTCTGAGAGCCACGTTGTGATCTCTTTACCCTCATTAGCGAGCAGTTACTCACATGAGTAACCGTAGGAAATTTGGTGGCAAATTACTCACCAAGGAGAGTAATGGGTTCCCAACCTAACCCTCAGACATTGATTTCAGTGGGGTTTTTGGTCAGGTGAAAGTCTGCAGGGTCTGTCCCATAGAAAATTCATGATTTCATGAAAGGTTCCATAAAATATTTATTGTCACATGTGTGGGATGGCTGTGTTTCTCATAGTGGTGGAGTTATGAATGAGTTATGCAGGCCTTCCCAATTAAGTCAATATAAACTTTATACCATCCGTCACTTATTTTGTTTATGCCATGAAGTTAGAAAGTGATTTTGAGACAGTGGGGTTTTGTCTTATGGGTGTTTGGGGGGAGCCTTTGAGATTGTGCTCTCTGGTTTGTGCAGCCTTCCCCTGCACTCTGCTCAGTGAGTTTCCACTGTGTTTAGGGTTCCTCCCTTTCCCTGTTGCTATTGTGTGGCAGGAGTTATACCGCGTGTGCTCTCTACTATCTCCAGAAATGGTACTCCAGCTATATGAGAGGAGGGTGAAGGCCTGTGATGTCAAAGTAGCACCAGCTAAGAATGAATGGGCAGATGCAGCTGAATTAGTGACATGCAAGCTGTAGGATATGAAGACCATTTAGATAATGGTTGCTTATATATGTCATTTGTGAAATACAAGTAATTTTATGATGGTTTTCATGACCACCTATTTATTATAAATAGTAATATCCTGTATTAAAGAACAATATGAATGGCACTAGGAATTTCAGCTTTCTCCAATTTTTTCCTATGGTTATGCCTAATTATACCCATTATTCAAAAGGCTAATGAGGGAGAGACTGGGATGGATATAGCAGTATATACTTATTATGCTATAGTAAAATTCACTGTTTTTCATATTGTACATGGTTATTGCTGCTATTATCTCCAGTAAGATCATAGTATAATTATAGTAAGTATAATCTTTCTTTGGAAAGACAGAGAGGTTTGTTCCTTAATGGGAGAGCAAAGGTTATTGACATCTGTGCAGATATGAGCCAGGAGACAATACTTTACCAGTTTAACTAGTAAGTGTTTAGTGAAGGTGCACTTCATCTAGAACTAAGCCCTGTAACACACAGCAAAGTAGTTAAGACCAGTTACCATAGCTTACTTAAGTATTAGATTTTAACTTGGAAATTATATTTAGAAGTTAGCTGAGGAAGCCTATTCTTCCTGTGCCAAGAGCCATCTAATACCCTTCTGTCTCCCAGGCTTCCAACTGCAGTGCAGTTTTCAACTGTTCTTTCATCTCTTCTAATCCATCTATCTGATCTGGCCTATCTGTGCATTTCTATCATGCTCATCACAAGGATATCTAGTCTTCTCCCATTAAATCTTGTCATTTTTTCTTTATTATCGCCAAAAGCTGCCCTTTCCTCATTGTCATTATTGGTAAATCCCTTGTCCATGCCTTGGTCACCTCTCACCTTGATTACTTTAACTCTCCTTTCGGACCTTGCCTCTTCTCAATGGTCAATGTGTTCAAAATGCTCTAACTGTACAATCTCTCTCTCTCTCTGAATCCATTAACTCATCTCTTATAATATCACATTCAAGCTCCTAACTTTTCAGCATTGTACATAATCTCATCCCTATCCCCATCTTTAATTTCTTCCATCACGTACCAACACACACTTGCTCCCTATGCTTCTTCCAGTGCTCCTCCTTACTGCTCCCTTTGTTTTGGCTTTGTACCTTTTTGCCATACTGTCCCCTAAACCTGTACCCCCCAATCCTTTTCCCCTCATCCTTCAAATCCGTCCATAAAACCTACATCCTGCCAGGAATACGTCAGTCTCGCCCATCACCAATAACCTCTCCTTGTTCTCTCTTCCATTAACTGTTGTCTTGTGTTTGTCTTGTCTTTCAAGACAAATCGCATTAACACAGTCCTCTTCAAACAGGACTAAGTTAACATGAACTAGGTACCTTTTTGTTTGCAACCGCAGAATCCACACAAGGGAGTTACAGCACCACTAACTAACACTAATGCACACTGCACTTCACACCACCAGAGTCCACATTGTGGGGCCATGTAGACAAACATTAAGATAAACATACTTCTTACATCAAAGAATGTACGAAATATGTTTTACTGTTTATGAAGCACCGGGCAAATTATAAATACCATATAAATGATTCTCAATGGATAGTGATAAACCCTGGATAACATGATTCATCCATGCAGTCTGCTATCCTGCCTCTAGGTGTGGCAGGCAACTGATGCTTTTCTAAGGCCTGGTCTACACTAGGCGTTTATGTCGAAGTTAGCGCCGTTACATCGAATTAACCCTGCACCCGTCCACACCGCGAAGGTATTTAGTTCGACATAGAGGTCTCTTTAATTCGACTTCTGTACTCCTCCCCGACGAGGGGAGTAGCGCTAAATTCGACATGGCCATGTCGAATTAGGCTAGGTGTGGATGGAAATCGACGCTAATAGCTCCAGGAGCTATCCCACAGTGCACCACTCTGTTGACGCTCTGGACAGCAGTAAGAGCTCGGATGTTCTGAACTGCCACACAGGAAAAGCCCCGGGAAAATTTGAATTTGAATTCCTTTTCCTGTCTGGCCAGTTTGAATCTCATTTCCTGTCTGGACATCGTGGCGAGCTCAGCAGCACTGGCAACGATGCAGAGCTCTCCAGCACTGATGGCAGTGCAATCTCAGAATAGAAAGAGGGCCCCAGCATGGACTGATCGGGAAGTCTTGGATCTCATCGCTGTGTGGGGCGATGAGTCCGTGCTTTCCGAGCTGCGATCCAAAAGACGGAATGCAAAGATCTATGAGAAGATCTCTAAAGACATGGCAGAGAGAGGATACAGCCGGGATGTAACGCAGTGCCGCGTGAAAATCAAGGAGCTGAGGCAAGGCTACCAGAAGACCAAAGAGGCAAACGGACGCTCCGGATCCCATCCCCAGACATCCCGTTTCTACGAGGCACTGCATTCCATCCTCGGTGCGGCCGCCACCACTACCCCACCACTGACTGTGGACTCTGAGGATGGGATAGTGTCCACGGCCGGATCCTCGGACATGTTAGCGGACGGGGAAGATGAGGAAGGAGATGAGGAGGACGAGGCAGTCGACAGCGCTCACAACGCTGATTTCCCCGACAGCCAGGATCTCTTCATCACCCTTACAGAGATCCCCTACCAACCCTCCCCAGCCGTTACCCCGGACACAGAATCTGGTGAAGGATCATCCAGTAAGTGTTGTAAACATCTAAACATTTATTTGTAACAGAACATGATTATTAACAATTTAAAAAATGGGTTTCTCATGATTAGTTTGATTAACTTAACGGTTCAGTCATGGGCAGTGCAACTATTTGAAAAAAATCTAGCAATGTCCGGTTTTGCATGATTGTCCTGCCCAAGCCGCTCTACTGTTTAGTCCCTGCTACTGCAGCTACAGTAAGATGCGGTCTATATGTCCGGGGATGGAGCAGAAATCCTCCTGGGACATCTCAAGGAAGCTCTCCTGCAGGTAATTTGAAATCCGCTGCATTAGGTTCTTGGGGAGAGCGGCCTTATTGGGTCCTCCGTAGTAGGACACGTTGCCGCGCCACGAGACTAGCAAGTACTCTGGAATCATTGCTTGGCACAGCATGGCGGCATACGGCCCTGGTCTTTGAAGGCTTTCCCGGAGCATTCTCTGTCTGTCGCTCTCAGAGATCCTCATGAGGGTGATGTCGCTCATGATGACCTGCTTTGAATGAGGTAGGGGAATGTTAGTGTTGGGACTGCTTTACCGTTCCTTTACAGAACTGTAACCGCTGGTTTGCAGCCACGCGGTGGAGGCGGGAGAGGGTCAGCCGAAAGGGATCGTTCCCGGGGACAGCCGCGAGGGTGTGGGACAGGAGCAGACTTCCTGCTTGCCGGATTGCTGGCAGCAGGGACCGACATTGATTTCAATGTGAAATGAGGCCATTGCTAATATTAAAGTTTTAAGCTGCCACGAATCTACGGCTTACCATGTCTGCGTGCAAGAGCAATTCCGTTGTCCTGACAGGGTTCTCAAAAGTGCTCTGCAAAACCCCAGACACTGAATGCGAAGGCCGAGAATTCGACCTTGTGCTGAGTGCGCATGTGATAGGTGCTGTGCATGGTCCTGTTCACAGAGAAAGACTATGTTCTTTGTTCACAACTACATTTATCTTTCTGAGGAATTCACTCCCTTTTTCCCATTCCCACAGCCCCATCTGCGACTGTCTCACAACCTAGCCTGTCATCACACTCCCAGAGGCTAGGGAGGATTAGGCATAAGAAGAAGAGGACACGGGAGGACATGTTCTCAGAGCTTATAGCCTGCTCCCGAGCCCAGGCAGCACAGCAGACCCAGTGGCGGGAGAACTTGTCCCAAATGCACCAAGCCAACATGGATCGGGAGGAGAGGTGGCGTCAGGAAGACCAGCAGGCGACTCAAACCCTGCTTGGACTACTGAGGGAGCAAACGGACACGCTCCGGCGCCTTGTGGATGTTCTGCAGGAACGGAGGCAGGAGGACAGAGCCCCGCTGCAGTCCATCTCTAACCGCCCTCCCCCGCCACCAAGTCCCATACTCCCTTCACCCAAAGTGCACAGAAGGAGAGGCGGCAGAGTCCCTGCTAACTCTCACTCCACCCCTGCAGAGAGCTCGAGCAGCAGAAGGCTCTCAGTCCCCAAAGTTTGACAAGTTCTTTCCTTCCCGCCTGACACAAGCCCCCGTCCAAGTTTCACTTCCCAGTCCCATGTGTAGTTGATAATAAAAAATATGTTTCTGTTAACTACTGTTTCCATCATGTTCTTTTGGAGGAGGGGGGGGAAAGGGGGTTGGTAATTGGACAGGACAGTCACCTTTGGCAGGGTACATAGTAGGGGGCAGGCACAGCAGCAGGGCACATACATAGTGCAGTGATGCAGTGACTACTTACCCTGGTTAGTCTGGGAGGTTCTTTTCATGTTATGTGGTGGGGGGTGGGTTGCTCTGTGACTTTGTGTCAGGGGAGGGCAGTTAGAGATCTTAAGCGGCGGTCCTTAGGCAGGATCACAGAGCCACACAGCAGGGGATCTGTAACCGTCCCACCCCTGCCACAAACTCACATAGACCCCCCATACACACAGTCCGTATCAGGAGGGGTGACAGGCTCCGTTGAAAGAACCATCCCACCGCAGCGGAGCCTGTCAGTCCTTGAGTTTAGAAGCTGCATTCGCGCGACTACACTACACCCGCTCCGCACCACAGTCTGCGTCCCAGTTTTAAAAAATTCCCGCGAAAACAGTATTAAAGAAAACGGTGTGCTTTAACAAAGTAGAACTATTTTTATTTTGAAACGTGTGTTGGAAGTGGGGTGAAGGCTTCTCTGTACACAAAATTAGAAAGTCACAGGTTACCCTGCTCACTCAGGAACTTTGCTTTCAAAGCCTCCCGGATGCACAGCGCTTCCCGCTGGTCTCTTCTAATCGCCCGGCTGTCTGGCTGTGAGTAATCAGCAGCCAGGCTAATTTCCTCAACCTCCCACCCCGCCATAAAGGTCTCCCCCTTGCTCTCACAGAGATTGTGGAGCACACAGCAAGCTGCTATAACAATGGGGATATTGGTTTCGCTGAGATCACAGCGAGTCAGCAAGCTTCTCCATCTCCCCTTGAGACGTCCAAAAGCACACTCCACCACCATTCTGCACTTGCTCAGCCGGTAGTTGAAGAGTTCTTTTTCAGTGTCCAGGGCACCTGTATAGGGCTTCATGAGCCAGGGCATTAGCGGGTAGGCTGGGTCCCCGAGGATGACTATAGGCATCTCCACATCCCCAACAGTTATTTTGTGGTCCGGGAAGTAAATACCTTGCTGCAGCCGTCTAAACAGACCAGAGTTCCTGAAAACACGAGCGTCATGAACCTTGCCCGGCCATCCCACGTAGATGTTGGTAAAACGTCCCCTGTGGTCCACCAGTGCTTGCAGCACCATGGAAAAGTAGCCCTTTCTGTTAATGTACTGGCTGGCCTGGTGGTCCGGTGCCAGGATAGGGATGTGAGTTCCATCTATGGCCCCACCGCAGTTTGGGAATCCCATCGCTGCGAAGCCATCTATGATCGCCTCCAAGTTTCCCAGGGTCACTACCTTTGGCAGCAGTACATCAACGATTGCCTTGGCTACTTGCATCACAACAACCCCCACGGTAGATTTGCCCACCCCAAACTGGCTCGCGACTGACCGGTAGCTGTCAGGCGTTGCAAGCTTCCAGAGGGCTATGGCCACTCGCTTATGGACAGTCAGGGCTGGTCGCATCCGGGTGTCATTGCGCTTCAGGGCAGGGGACAGCAACTCACAAAGTTCAAGGAAAGTTCCCTTCCGCATGCGGAAGTTTCGCAGCCACTGTGATTCATCCCAGACCTGCAGCACTATGCGGTCCCACCACTCAGTGCTTGTTTCCCGTGCCCAGAATCGCCGTTTCACAGCATCAACATGACCCATTGCCACCGTGATGTCCTCGGCGCTGGGTCCCCTGCTTTCTGAGAGGTCTGTGCTACTCTCAGACTTCAGGTCATCACCGCGTTGACGTAGCCTCCTCGCCTGACTTTTCTGCATCTGCCTCAGGGCAACCTGTATGATAAGCTGCGAGGCGTTGAGAGCGGCCACAACTGCAGCGATGGTTGCAGTGGGCTCCATGCTCACAGTGCTGTGGCGTCCGCGCTGTCAATGACTTGAAAAGTGCGCGAAATGATTTCCCGCCGGCGCTTTCAGGGAGGGAGGGAGGGCGGGAGTGAGTGATGGATGGATGACGACAGTTACCCAAAAGCACCCTCGACACATTTTTTTACCCAGAAGGCATTGGTGGCTCGACCCAGAATTCCAATGGGCAGCGGGGACTGCGGGAACTGTGGGATAGCTGCCCACAGTGCACCGCTTCCAATGTCGACGCTTTCCCCGTTAGTGTGGACTCACAAAGTCGAATTACTGTCCTTAGTGTGGACACACACGTTCGACTTTGCAATATCGATTCCAAATATTCGATTTAAGTAAAATCGAACTACTCTCGTAGTGTAGACAAGGCCTAAGGAAAGCAACCCCCAGTACAGAATGGTTGGGGGCCTATTTACCAGAGAGAAACCTATTTCTCACCATACCATACTGCTGCAATTGTGGGCATTGGAATCACACAAGTTGGAGTCCCTCCAGGAAAAACATAAGGGAGCTGCTGTCAGAGTTTTCTTCAGGAGGGTTGCCAGCTTTTAAATTCACTCCCCCCTTTTGGTCTAAAATAGCCCAAATAATTGACCTTTTTAGGCATGCTGCAAAATCCATCTATTTTCCCAGCCATTTAGAGAGGGGGTGGGATGAAGTTTGGAGGTGCTTAATTACTGTCTGCAATGTAGGGATCTCATTTTCTGGGTTTGTTGGTGGGATGAACAGTCCATTTTTATATTCTTGTGGACACGAACTATGTAAAAACACTCAGCACTCAGGATGAGCATCTTTATGCATTCTGTATGAATGAATGACTTCAATTCACAATGTGTGTAGCCAATTGTGTGAAACTGCACATGGAGATTAGGTGTGGGAATTGGAGACTCTTTCCTGACCCCTACAGCTGATGAGTTTATGGCCTGAAGCATAAGATTTGACTACTCCTATTATCTTAGCTTGCAAATTAGAGCTACAGATGTTATTAGTGCTCATAAAATTATCCAGCTCATTTTAAAAACATTCCACATTTGACTCAATTATCAATCCAGGCACTGATTTCCAATTAAAGTATTATTTCCTTATATTTGTTCCAAATCTATTGCCCTCTTAATATCATTGAGTGTCCCCTTTGTTCTCACATTACGGGACGGGATACGTAGGAGGCACTGAGCAATATTCACTACATGCTTCATCATGTCAGCTACCTCAGTCAGGTTCTCTCTAGGACTTCTTCTTTCCAAGCAAGCTTTTACAATCTCCCATCATATGTGCATCCCACATATAATTCTCTACCTTCATTGCCCTGCACAACAACTTTTCAATTTCTGCTCTGTCTTTTTTAAAGGCAGACAACTGTAGCTGAACACATTACAAAAGAAACTTGTGGACTATCTGTCATTTGATATTACATGATTTGGGGCATTGTTTTATTTGTATTTTAATGTAAACAAGCACCGTTTGTTTTTTTCCCTCAATTGGAGACATCTATTCTTTAATGAATTGTCAGTTTTTTTTACCAACTTGAACAATATATTCCAAAGGCTCTGATCCTGCAAAGCATTTATGCATGTGCTTAATTTTACTGTGAATAGTCCCAGTGAAGTCAGCAGGGCAAATTAAAGTTAAGCATATGCATAAGTGCTTGCAGAATTGGGGTCTAAGTCTCTTCTTCAGAGATCCTGCAAGTTCAGATCCCATCAGTCAAGTCATTACTTTACACTCTTCCAACAATATCTGTCATTATATTGCTGTGATGGTTCTCAGGGCACCCAGGACTGTGAGCCACCTTGTTACTGCCTGCCTCCAGTGAGAAGGAGTCTTACCAGTGGTAACTGGGTGTTAGGCTGGTGTATTAGGAAGCTTTTAGCCATTGTCCTCCAGGCCAGTGGTTCTCAAAGCCGGTCCGCCGCTTGTTCAGGGAAAGCCCCTGGCAAGCCGGGCCGGTTTGTTTACCTGCCGCATCTGCAGGTTCGACCGATCACGGCTCCCACTGGTCGTGGTTCGCAGCTCCAGGCCAATGGAGGCTGTGGGAAGCGGTGCAGACTGAGGGATGTGCTGGCCGCCTGGCAAGTTAACAAGTGGTGCACCCTGTCCCTGAGTCGGTGCACTCCTGAAGGATTCCCCTGTGATATCCAGCCTCTGATGCTGATTGTTTATGGAAATCCCAGGTCCTCTGTTCAGCAAAGGAGCAGTGCACCCCCGTTTACCAGCTTATCCTTAAACCACCACTCCTGTGGAACACAGAACTTGTAATAAAAGATTTATTTCAGGAAGAATAGAGATGCCACTAGGAACAAGAGAGAGTGATGGAAACAAATGGTTACAATACAAAACAAAATAATAAAATGCAAACTAGGGCCTACACTTATTAATAAAGTAGGTTTTCCCTCCAAAGTTCAGCCTGTTGTAGAGTTTGCTGGCTTCACAGGAATCAGGGTTCAATCTTTCATTTAAAAACATCCCTGCCCAACAAAATGTCTCCTCAGTGAATGGATACAGAATGCCTTTCCCCACTCTGTGTTATACTGAAAGAGTTGTTTGACTTCATTCATAAACAGAGTGATCCCCTGTTGTAATGTTCCTTTTTTTTTACCTCCAAGTGGGTTGTTTGTTTGCATGAGTCTTTGATGCTTTTCCATTGACTGTTCTGTGATGGGGCAAAGGTAGACAATTGAGCCTTGCATTACATCACTGGCTAACCAGGGAGGGGCGGCAACTCTCTCCGGCATGAATAGGCCATCAGTGAGTAATATCACACCCTGGTGACTCCTTTTAACCTTAAGACTATAAGGGCATAAACTTCAAGTTACTTTATCCCTTAAATATTATCTGTATGCACATCATACCATGGTTATGGACATCATTAAGTTGCAAGTTTTCAATAGAGACCTTACATGTTACAGGGTATTTGTATTTGATGTAACAAGTTTGTCAGGTCTGAGATGAGAGCTGTTTGCAAAGAACAGATGACTCTTTTCCAAGGGATCCATGTGTGTCAATTGTCTAATCCTTTGATGAAGTGAGTCTCAATGGCAAAGAGCTGCAGAGTCACTGCATCAGGAAATGGAGTTAGAGAGAGTGTCAAAGTAGCATCCTTATATTGTATTGCACTTTTGTGTCATATTTTGTTGCTATAACCCAATTCAATTGTATGTTGATGCAATGTTAAAAGGCAAACATTGCAATGCAGCATCAATAATAATATTTAAGCAAAACTTTTCAAACCTAGGTGCCTAATGGTAGGTTCCTAAATCTATCTTTAAGCCTTGACCTTTAGACTGTAAGCACTTTTCATGTTCAAAGCACTTTACAGACATCTACTTAGCCTTCACAAACTACCTCTCAGGTAGATACATATTACTTCCATTTTACAGATGAGGAGCGAGGCAGAGAAGTTAAACAAATTGTTCAAGGCCTCAGAACAAGTTTGTGAAACGTGGGAGTAAAACTCAGAAGTTCCTATTCCCAGTTATATTTTCAAGTTACTTGACCATGCCTCTCTCAAGATACCACACTATAATAATGATTTCCCTTAATAGTCTGTGAGAGATTTATCTAATCAACACTTTTTTGACAACTCCTAATATATTATTACTATCAGTCATTTTACTTCTTTATTGACTTTTCCAAAGAACAATGTAACGTAGAAAGACACAACTTCCATAGCAGAAGACACATTGGTTGCCACTGTCAATTTATACACTTAACCAAGTGATGTACTATTTTATATTTAATTCTTTTTTTATTATTATTATTATTGTGTAAAATGAAGTGACTTGGTAGGAACTTCTCTTTTACTAGTGATGAGAAGGATCTACAAAAATATTCAGGATGAGTAAATATATAATAGCAATTTTGTGGTACCCAGCACCTAGTAGCTACTTGTTTTGTTAGCTTCTTAGAATATGTTAAAGTAGATTAGAACATTTCATAATTCTGTTTCCTCCCAAGAGAAAGCTATCATCTAGATCATTGAAAGAAAGTGATTTCCTTGCCTGGTACAAATGAGTCACAGAAAATGACCTTCTGCGTAGTCTAATTTAGACCCAAGAATCCTCTGCAGAGCTGATATAGAAACCCATATGTTTTCAATGAAGAGAAGCACTGAAATATATTGTCATTAACAGAGATACCCACATCCAAAAAGTAGCATTCCACTTTGCCTGGATTTTTTGCTCTGACTGCTAATATCTGCTATCTGTATATATGCAATAGATTACCGCAGTTCACTTTTACAGCTCAACAATGGAGAGCTTAAAAGAGCAACTTATGTACTTTGTTTGGGTGGTTTTTACAATGTATTTATAACCCATTTAAATTTATATTTGAGTTTGGGCACTGAGAAGAGGAGGAAAGGAAGGCCTTAGAGATCTTTACTTAAATTCTCACCTACCTTCCTAGTTTGGGAAGCTGTTATAATCTGAAGATAACTCACAAATTTTCTTCTACATTGTTAAGGTGGGACCACAGGACTTTCCTCTCCATCTTATCTCTAGCCCATTCACAGAATGTCCATGTATGATATTTATTTATAGCCTTCACTGATATCCCTCTCCATGACCAGCTGCTGAAAGTACTGCTCAGTACTGAGATGGACTGCACTATCCCCCAATTCTCCTTGATTCTCAGAAGAAAAAACAATTGAGGTCTGTCACAATCAGGTATATTTTGTGCAAAGTTCAGTCCCTGTATCTGTCCAGACCCTGGACAGTCAGCTGAGACCATCAAGAAGGGAGGCTGTTTGTTCCAGTTGTTGAGTTGTTTTGTGTGACATGGACATTCATCACAAAGAACTGGACTGAGCACCTAAGCTCTTGTGACCTAGGTCACTGAATAGATGGAAGACAGTAACTTTTTCACTGTCACAGGGCAAGTGGCCCTTTAAGGGCAGATGGAGCCAGCCACATCTGTGCCATAATTAATTAGCTGCTTGCTAGCCTCTGGGGTGGGACTAAGGAGGGTCAGTGATACCTTAATGGTCACCTCGGCTTTATAAAAAGACTGAGAGAGCAGTCTGGAAGTTGGAAACATAGGGAGTAGCCAGGCTCTTGTGAAAGGTCCTGAATCCGGGTCTAATAAGTTTACTCCAGGGGAACCAGCCTGGGTCCCCGTAGCATTAAGTCAGACCAGGGCAAAGACTCAGAATAGGCTTTGTTCTCAGCCCCTGAGGGTGGGCTGAAGAGAAATTCTAAAGGGCAGAGGAACCTTTTTGGTCTGGGACTTCTTAGGGGGCATTTTTGCTACCCCAGAAGGGGTTAAGTTTGGTTTATGACTTGGCTGGAGGGCTAAGCCATAGCTCCTGCACAGACTGGTGTGTGAAGAGCTGAGGAGACCCACATTGGGGATGGAAACTGTGACAGAGAATGCTGACAGTGTGATGCTTAACCAGCAGGGGCTGCTATGGGGTGCCAAGGCCTGTGACAGGGTCACTACAAACTTGTTAGCTTTTAACTGGTGCCCTAGAAGCTCCACATTCTTTTATTCCCTGTTCCTTCCACTGATCCAGAAATACTGTCTTGTAAGCAAAATACTTTGCTTTCTATCACACTATGATTTCATCTAATGGAAACAGAGAATGACCAACAATTGGAAATGAAAACAATGGAGCATGGTGCCTCTTATGGGGAAGGCCAGATATTAAAGATGAAATATTTTAGTTAACCATCAAGAAAAAGTGGAGATTATGTTGTGAACAGACTGATATGATACACAGGAGTGTTGTCAAGGGAACAGATCAAATGGAATGGAAAACTACAAGGAGTGGCTGGGCAACAGCAAACCAGACTACACAAGCCACAAATAATGGCAATTGGTAGATTTGGTGTGATGAACCGTGAAATCTTCATGAATCAGAATGTAAGAAGGTGATAGTTTCTCTTAAATGCTGAAAAGTCATTAAAATGCTTTTTGTCCAACCTGTCATCTTACAACTATTATTAATAGACTCTATAAATCTGTTGACAATTTCTTCTTCTGGTAGCTGGGACACTGGATTTAGATGTAAGAGATCTGGGTTCAAATGCTAGTTGTGCTACAGACTTCCAGTGAGCTTGGGCAAGTCACCTATGCCCAGATCCACAAAGGTACTTAGGTGCTGAAGTCCCCATTTTAGGCACCACTGCAATCCTCAAAACTGACTGCTGCCTAACCCTATAGATGCCTTAGCTCACTGAGCATCTATTCTAAATGTTTGCTGCAGCAGTACTGGAACAGTTTGTATAGTGGGGGTGCTGAGAGCCATTGAACCAAACTGTAAACCCTGGATATGGTGGAAACCACTTCAAGCCAGGGGGTGTAGCAGTACCCCCAGCACCCGCATCTCTGGTTTGCTGTAAAATTTCTCTCAGTTCCTGTGTTTCTGCCTCTGGGCATGTACACTGCTCCCTCACTCTAGGTGGCTGGATGCCTATCTCTTATTTATGCCTCAGTGCGATCCACTAACTGGGGGAAGATAGACAGCCTCACAACACTGGGCCAGAGAGAGAATGACACTCTAGCTTGGCATTTAGGGTACCCACCTGGGAGATGGGAGACCCAGGATCCAGTCCCCCTGCTCTAATGACTCTTCAGCTATTTAGACACAGAGGAACAGCTTGAACAGGAGAGACTGAGGGAGCCCCACGTCAGAGTATCCCATAGCTCAGAGGTTAAAGCACTCTCCTGAGAGCTGGGAAGCCCCTGTTCAAATTCTTTCCCCCTCAGACAGGTCTTCCATACCCCAGGTGACTGCTCTAACCCCCTAGACTAAGGCGGCTTGGCAGAATTCACTTTTTATTTTTTTTATAATTTAGTCAGCTTTTATCGTTTTTATTATTTTGAAGATTTTTTTTCTATTTATTTTTATTTTTCCAGGGGAGGGGAGTGGGGTTGGGTGAGGACAGTACTGACAGCGAGGCTGCAGGGGCTCCCAAGACACCAGGGCACAAGGTACAGGGGAGGCTATGGTCATCCTGGCCCAACAGAGCAGAGCCCCCCAGTCAGGCTATGGGGGATGCCACCTCTGCTTTAACAGTTCCTGCTCGGGAACAGCTCCCACACTCCTGGCTAGTGAGTGAGCAAGCAGGATTGTTACAGTGAGCTGAAGAGGACTCCCTGCATGACCGCAGGGTCAGTGACTCCTGATCCCTGCAGTCACAAGGTGTGGGGAAGGCTGTGGTTCTGGCCCTGCAGAGCACAGACTCCTGGCCAGGGCTAGGAGGAGGAGAAGTCTGACTGAGAGGGAGGCCACCTTGAAGCTGAATAGTTCCTGCTGCTGCCGCACTACTCCCCTTCCTTTTTGCAGCCTGGACAGGGGTCTCTGCTCTGCTGGGCCAGGACCACAGCTTTCCCTGTACCTTGTGCCTGCAGGGATCATGTGGCACCAGCCCTGAGGCAGTGCAGGTAGCCTTCTGCAGCTCCGCTGTCACAGACCCACTGGCTCACTCCCATGACAGTGGGTCTGCAGGGGGCTCTCTGTGCTGCCTCAGAGCCAGTGACACCTGATCCCTGCAGACAAGCTCACCGTTACCATCTGATATCTTTTTCCCCCCCATCAATTTCAGCAGACACACTAAAATCAACATATATCAACAGTTACTGATTAAAAGCAAATCCCGCCAAGCCTAGCTAAAAGTTCTAAGATGGCACCAGCACTACCTTCTCTCATTTTGTGTGGAGTGAGGCAGGTGTCTAACTCATTCTCATGAGAAACAACATAAGCCACGTGACTCCAGGAGACGGGTTCCTGTTTGGGGATCACTGGCTGAGATAGGCACTTGTCTGCGGACCAGACTTAGGAGCCCAACTCCCTGAGGCAGTGAGGTTTAGGACACACCCCTCTTGTTGGCGTCTCCCATTGACTAGTTTAGGTGGGGCAGCCACCTAGTGTCCTGGCTTTTGTCAATCCCATTCCCAGGTGCCTATTTTTCCCCATGCATTGCACAGGAAGCCTAGGCACCTAACTCAGACTTTGTGGATTGCAGTGGAGTTTTCTGATTTTTCTAAAGTTAGGCATTGTGACAGTGTTGCCACGCAAAAGCCCCTTTGTGGATATGGGCCTTAATGTGTCTGAATAATCTCTTTTTAGCATTATAAACACGGGGATAAATACTTCACTACCTCACAAGAGCACTGAGGATAAATTCACTGTAGAGGGACTGCATGTGTTGTCCCTCCCTCTAAACAGTAACTTCATCTCCTGAGCATTATTTTTTGTTCCATTGTTTTGGCTAGGGATTAATTTTTGGCAGAGTGTAACAGGCTGGCAGTATTTGCCCAAAACACTCACCCTGTTAGCAGTTACACTGATCCTCTTGGAAATGTTAAGTGAGTTCTGATGACTCACTGAGACTTAACTGAAAAAAAACACTGTTTTTTACACTGAGATAGATAGCTTGAGATGGCTCTTCTGATGTAAAATCCTAGTAGAAACCAGACTCAGTGCAGTTAGCTGAGGTCACCCTGTACTCCTAGTGGGGCTGACCTTGACTAACTACAACAGGGGTAGGCAACCTATGGCACACGTGCCGAAGGCAGCACGTGAGCCAATTTTCAGTGGCACTCACACTGCCTGGGTCTTGGCCACCGGTTTGGGGGGCTCTGCATTTTAATTTAATTTTAAATGAACCTTCTTAAACATTTTAAAAACCTTATTTATTTTACATACAACAATAGTTATATATTATAGACTTATAGAGAGAGACCTTCTAAAAACGTTAAAATGTATTACTGGCACATGAAACCTTAAATCAGAGTGAATAAATGAAGACTCGGCACACCACTTCCGAAAGGTTGCCGACACCTGAACTACAATGAGGAAAAACTACAGTGCCATGTCTCCAATTGGATTTTACATAGAGCGCTAAGTTGAGCTAGCTCTGGGTGTAAAAAAGGTATGCTTTTACAGAAAAGACACAGCCGCTGTTGTCAAGTAGCTTGTTACCCCACCTGGAAATGAAGGAGGTAGGAGAAGTAGTGACTGTCTAAAAAATTTTAAAAAGGTAGCTACAGGGTGGGCTGAGCTGTCTGGAGAGTGGAACCCTAAGGACAGACAATGTTTCAGAGAAGATTTGAGCTGAACTTCATTATCTTATTGTTAATGTAAATGGTAACAAAATCAAATCCAGGAAGAGGGTGGCTTTGGACCCTTAGTGTTGGAGAAGGCTGGGGGATATGTCTGATTATACAGGGGTTAGTTGATCATATTGCGTTCTCGGCAGCAGGCTGATTATTTTTATGAACAGCTCTGCCTGCTGTAGAGCCAATGTCCGTGGCCTTTAGCTGGCTGTGTGGTTTGGAAACTCATGGATTCTTTGAGATGCAGAAGGCCCCAGTAGAAGTATAGACCCTCATCACAGATAATAACCTTAAATAGGGATGGAGTAGTATAGTTAACAACATTTAAGAATATTAATTTTTTTAAAATATTGATTTGGAAAAAAGTGGGATTTCTGCATGCATGTTTGTAATGCTTATGTTCTGACTACAGAACATCAAGTATGGATAGCACTTTGGAAGGGGAAATGTCTTTGCAATATACCAAGCAGACCGTTCAATGTAAGGCTCAAGCAGCTCCCAATCTCCTGTGGTGTGGCAGAGGATAAAGGAGGCCTGTTTGTTTCCCTCCAATTTTGAATAGTTTGCTGACTGTGCATTCCAGCTGTAGTGGGAGCTAGTATAACTGGCAAATAGGTGGTGGTATTGAGTATTTTGACCACTAATAACTGCAAGTAGCTTTTCTTTTCTCTGTCTTTCACAGAAGACCACAGGTGGGTACAAACTTGTTGGGGCACAGTGAGCCACAAAAGCTCAGAGCCAAGTCATTCCCGCAGTTATCCTATGTAACTCATTTCACTTCAATGGGGTTGCGTGGATGAAAATGACAGCAGAATCTGGCCCCATAACTCTGTGTAAGAGCAGAGTAATGCTAAGCAAAAAAAAAAAAAAAAAAAAAAACCATATGAATTGTACTGTAGTGGCACTACTGCCACCTCTGGCCCTTTCTGGCACAACAGAGAAACACAGGAAATACTAGAGGAGTGCGTCCAAAACAACTCATTTTTTTCATAACAAGAATTAGCATTCTAAACAAGACTTAAGGACTAGGCCTGCAAAGGTGATTTTTTTTATTATGTGAAATTCCTAGAGGTGGGAGATGTATCAAAGCTGTGAAGTGAGGCAAATAGTGTCATAATATATTTAGCAAGTAGTATTATGCCAACCACAGAAAGAAAGAAAGAGGTACAATACATTCTTTGAGGCTGGAATAGTATTTAATGTATACAGCAAGGAAACAGGTTTCTTTAACTTGGTGTTTTCTATAGTACCTTATACTGGGGTATAGAAGGAATTTCCCCTATTGTTAATAAATAACCATGCAAAGGTCTCTGAACTTGTCAATTTCCTTTTGGAATCTGCATCATACGTGCTTATAGAGCAACATTGAAAAGCCTGAGAGATTTTTTCCTCTTACCTTGCCCTCTACTCCTATGACAGCCCCTGATTGTTTCCACTTACCATTTAAAAATATTGACTTGTAATACATATTTTTAAAAAACAAGAAAATGAATAGCTTTGTCCAGAATCACCTCAAGCACTTGATGGGACTGAATCACCAAGTTCTTCACAGCTTGTTTGAACTATTGTTCCTCCTCTTCCACAAGCTTCCTGCCTCAAGTGAGAATGACTGTCTGGGATTTTTCTCCTGCTTTCGTCTGTAGTCTCCCACCTATCCACTAGCTTCTTTGTGTGCTCAGGCTCTCTTCCTTCACCAAAAAGAAGAACAGGAGTACTTGTGGCACCTTAGAGACTAACAAATTTATTAGAGCATAAGCTTTCGTGGACTACAGCCCACTTCTTCGGATGCATATAGAATGGACTATATTCTCCACGAAAGCTTATGCTCTAATAAATGTGTTAGTTTCTAAGGTGCCACAAG
>NC_048298.1:237214910-237294342 GCF_013100865.1 Trachemys scripta elegans
ATATAGTCCATTCTATATGCATCCGAAGAAGTGGGCTGTAGTCCACGAAAGCTTATGCTCTAATAAATTTGTTAGTCTCTAAGGTGCCACAAGTACTCCTGTTCTTCTTTTTGCGGATACAGACTAACACGGCTGTTACTCTGAAACTTCCTTCACCAGTTTTTTTTCTTCCCTGCCTCCTTTTTTCTCACTTCTAAAGCACATGGCAAGAATGAGGAGGTTAGCATCAACAGAGCCAGCTTTGGCATTTTGGGAGAAGTCCTATACAACACCATTTTGCTGCTCTTGTCAAATGTAGCTGACTCCTATCCACCAAGATCACACCACTCTGCACAGAGATAGCTTAAGGTTCTTGGAGGGTTAGTGAAAGGATTTGTTTTTTGGCAATATATCCGAGAGAGAGATATCTTTAGGTTGCTCAAGGCTGCTACTACCGAAGTGGGACCCAGCTGGTTGAGTTGTTCCTTTCAGCTGTGGCGATTAGTTTATACTTTGAAAGCCCACATTTGCACAGAAAAGGACTAGAAACTTTTCTATTAAATCATTTATACTTCTTTCTCCAAATGTGGGGGAGATGCGGCAGCCAGCTGTTAACTTTATGAAGCCCAACGCTTCGCTCCAGCACTGATGTGGGTTGTGTTTCTTGGTCTGGTTTCACACATGAGCATGCGAGCATTAAAGCGGAGCTTCCTGCTGTACCCATGTGGTCAGGCAGGGTGGAATTTGCTGAGGACCAAATTGAGCAAAGAAACAATGTCTGGTAGTTTGCAGGTGGGCGTTACTCTGACTGATCGGGTTATCGAGATAGGATGGGGGTTTCCTCCGCCTTTGTTTGAAGGCTGCGTTTTAATCTGGGATCTGTGAACAGGCCATGGAGGGGGTTTCACGGTCAGAGCACCCTGACTTTCTTTGTGGCTAGATGGGAGAGAGATCCTGAATGCTTTCTTTTATTGTAGCAGGGGATGAAGGTTGAGAACAACTGCTCTGTAGCATGTCGTACTGGGTACCATGGGAGGGAGGATCCTGTGTTAGATGGACCCCGGGTGGGAAGATTCCTACCTGGCGTGCACCTGGGAAGAGTAACAAACTTTGGGTGCCCTCCCGAGCTGTCCAGTCCCCCTCACACCTGTGGGTCCCTTTCACAGCTGGGGTGCTACGCTCACCTTGCTAAGGGCCGAGATCGTGGCGGCAGTGACCCGGGGGTCCCCGGGCAGGTAGCGGGGCCCTTCTCGTAGCCCAGGCGGCCTCGGCCCCGCTCGCCAGCTGTTCGGGGCTGTAACACTCTCGCTGTCTCGTTCTCTCCCAAGAGGGAGCGGCCTGGCCGAGCAGCCCAATGAGCGGCGCGGCCGGGCGCTCTGCTGGCCAATGGGGCGGCGGCTGCGGGGGCGGTGCTGGTCTCTGCGAGCCGAGCCAGCAGCAGCAGCAGCAGCAGGCGGGGGCTGCGCACTGTGCTCGCCCGCCGGAGCCGCACAGCCAGCCTCCGACCCACCGCGGCAGGCGCTGCCCGCCTTCCTTCTCCCTGTCTGTGCGTCTCCGCGGTGGAGGAGCTTGAGCGCTGCTGGGAGCCAGGCTCGGCGGCACCATGGCGGTGGAGGAAGAGGGGCTCCGGGTTTTTCAGAGCGTCAGGATTAAAATAGGTAAGAGCAGAAGGGAGCGTCCCCGGCCGCCAACAAAGGGCGCGAGGGGGGCTCTTCGCAGCCTTGGCGTGCGCTCTGGGGCCGCGGGGCTGCGGCTGAAGTGCAGGTACCTTCTTGCACTGGGAGCTACAGTGCATTGAGGCTCCTCTGCCCCAGCCCCGCAGCCCGCCCGCCTGCCTCCCTCCCTCTAAAGCGAGTGCTGAGGAGGGAGCAGCCGCCTAGCTAGGCACTGTGGGATCCCGTTGCCTTTTACAGCAGCTGCGCTGCCTCATCCCTCCTAGCCGGGACGGCTCTGCATGTAGAGCGCTCTTCAGCCTGCCCAGCAGCTGCCCTGGCTGCTGCTTGTCCCTTCTGAAGTTTCTTCGCAAAGGCTCCGCCTCAGAGGGGCGATGGATGCTGAGAAGGACACTAGGGGTCTGTCCTGCCTGAAATGGGTTGGGTTGTTCCTTAAAATCGTGCATCATCCCGACTAGAAACTGACCAGCTGCAGCAGCATCTTTGTCAGTTACAGTTAGAAACTAAACAAAACAGCCTATCCTTGGACTTGTCTTTCAAACGCGCTCTTCCCCACCCCTCGCGTGTAAGTGTATTGGACATGGAGGATGCAAATCTCTGTTCTTTTAGATTCCTAGTCCCACTAGTATTGGTGACAGATTATATAATACGATGGAAGAACAACCTGGGGCATTATCTGCGTGAGCCCCAGGACTTGATTTTTGCTAAATTACACTGAAGAGGTATGAAGAACGGTTTGAAGACTAACAAAGCCAATCATCATTGGTCCTGCTTTGAGCAGGGGGTTGGACTAGATGACCTCCTGAGGTCCCTTCCAACCCTGATATTCTATGATCAGTTTTGTGTATCATTTGCTAAAACTGATGTGAAGAAATAGAAGGGCATAAAATGACTAGCAGTAGGTTCAACTTTAATAAGATTGTCATGCATCTAATATTGCTACAGTCTCATGTATTGTGGAAACTAAGATATTGCTATGTGGCTGTTGCAGCAGGTAGCTCACTTTGTTTTAGAGATGCATTACTATTTTAGCTGCTGAGTGATTTCCAAACCACATTATTAGAAAGTAAGCGACAGATGTCACTGTGTTGTAGATTAAAACTCTCTCTGGTAGTGTTTTGAGTGTGCAGGGCTGTTGGGAAATCCCTTGTTTCCTTAACAGAATAAACCACTTCATTTTGAAGGGGAACACTTTTTGTTTTGCTTTTTTCTCTGCTGTTTGGAGCAGTTGGGAGTTGGAAAGGAAGCTAAAGTGCCTAACTCCCACTGAGGGCTAAGAGAATTAGATGCTTAGTTACTTTTTGTGCTTTTGAAAACCACTGTTGACACGTTGATACTCCTAAAAGCAATTTCGTGCCTACCAACTGTAATGCAAGATAAAGTAAAACAAGTTGGAGAGTAAATCTCATTACTTAGGTAACAAAATGGTATTTCAAGGAGATGGCAACATGTTACCTTGCTGTTAGGATCCTTCCCTCATTAATCCAGTTACGCAGTAGCTTAAAATACAAAATTTGGCTTAAAATACAAAATAAAAAGTTATGGTAACGTGAATGAGAAGTTATATGTGAATCCATCCAGAAAAGCTTATGAATGGGTCTATATAGTATGGCAGGGTGAGACTGGCTTTCAAGTTCCCTTGAAGGAGGAAAAAAAATCACATTTAATGTCTTGTTGTGGTAGGTATATTAAAGGAGGAATTCGTGGAATAGCAATATGTTCTAACTAAAGAAGTAGTAGTAACAGAAGAATTTTTATCTACCATTTTGCATGTAAGAAAAACCACTGCAAGTAGTATAGCATTGACTGGCATTCACTGAAGGGAGTAATGTGATGGTGTCATAACTAATTGACTGACATAATTGAAATATATCTGAGTGACAGAGAAGATATAATTTAACAACAACAGCAAAAGGTTTGAGATTAATCTGACCAAAGCATCTGCTAAAGTTAATCCCATTTCAGAATTTAATATCTGAACCCTTATTACAGTATTTTTTGATTGATACTCAATATTAGAGTAGGTTTCAGAGTGGTAGCCATGTTAGTCTGTTTCAGCAAAACCAACGAGGAGTCCTTGTCTCTAAGGTTCCACAAGGACTCCTCATTGTTAATATTAGCGTAGTGATTCATGGCCATTTATGTACAGTTAGATACAGTTTTCTCACTGTATCTGTGTCATTGACACTAGAATGCCTAACCTTTTGTTCCTAAAATAAATATCTTCTATCTGATGTGGTAGGAGTAACTCCAATAGTTCAGGTAGCAGAGCAGATTGGTATGCACATGAGATTTGACTTTTTAATCCAGTAGAGGGCAATGGTAAATGTATACAGGAGCCAATTTGTTCCTTCTGTCATTTAGTAGTAGTAATCTATTTCAAATTATATTAATCCAACATTCATGGCAAGAGTTCCTGAAGAAATGCTTATATAACAAGTTTTGTTGAAATGTTAAACACTTCTAGGTCTTCAGTATGTTCTCACAGAGGTGAAAGCCATGTCAGCAAAACAGAGGTGGCAGGATAGTTGCCGTTTCTGAACTGACTGGAAAAAATTGGCATGTTGATGTTGTCTCAGTTCTATTTAGTAGGTCTTGTGAAGTGGTTGTGACCTGCATAATTTTGCCAAGATGCTTTAGAATTCCGACTTTCCATCTCAAAGGTGGAACAAATGGTCTTTATGTGCACCCAGAAGAAATAATACATAGTACGTGTATTGCACTCAGTTTTCATGAGCGCTTGGAATTTTTTTCAGATATCTACAAGCTAGAGGTAGACATGAAAGAGGAAATGAGAGGCAAGTAGCCACAATCCACTTCCATCAGCTTTTAGGAGTGGATATCTCCTCATATCTATCTATCTTGAGGTTTTTGTGCCCATCACTAGTATCCAAGTGGACTTCTGTTTGCCCTTCCCTGGTTGGATTTGTTTACATTTTTTGGATATATAAAATATAGCTCACGGTGGGAAAAGCTCTGTCATAATGCTCTAAAAGTGACCAGACTCTGGAACAGTTCTAATCTTCTTTGGAAATTCATTTCTAAGCCAAATTTCTTTGACCAAAATCACTTAGTACTTGATTTTGTGAGCTGTATTGTCCCAGAGGTGCACTTCTGTCATGTCATAGATGGAGAAATGGCCACATACAACAGGGTCCTGACCTGCTGAGGACACTGAATGCCTTGAAATAGCAATGGAAGTGGCTTGTGAGATGGACTCGAGGTCTTGTACTTGTGAATCGCCATGGGCAGATCTTGTCCGGGAGGAAGAAATAGCGTTCCCTAGGAAGCTGCAGATGGAAGAAAGCATTAGTGGCACAAAATGTCAACTGATTGTCCAGGATCAATGATTCTGTTTAATTAACAGAACCACTTCAAGCCGAGTGGGGTGTGATGTCTTAGTTCTTTACAATGTTTCCCTATTTTGAAGAGGATCATGCTGGTCTTGTCTTGATTCAGCTTGAGCCAGTTGCTCTCTCTTTAGGGCTTAATCTTGTGTGGACTTTGTGACATTCTTGTGATTACATTGTTTGCATCTGTGGAGAATGACTTTCTTCTGTTTCCATGGCTGGCATATCATGAGCAATGCAGCTGATTCTGCAGATGATTTCATGTAGATATTGAAGAGGAGATAAAATGAGGTGGATTCCTTTGAGACATTATAGGTGAGGGCTTTTGGGAAAGAGGAGCTGTCACTACGCTAATTCTCCTTTTTGTGGTCCTCTCCATTGGAAGAACTCAGTGCCTGTCTACTTTTGCTCATGGTTCCCCCCTGATTAGAATAAAATCATTATTACAAGAAAGCAGCATATGGACAGAAATAAAAGGGCATTCATTTCCTTTGCTAAATATTTCCCTTCAAGGTCAGATTTTATTTGGCTACTTTTTACTGAAACTGTATTTTCACATTGTCCATATTTTCTTCATTGAAAATTATTTTTTTTACAGGAATCTCTCATACATAAACAAAACAATGTATCTTGTAAGACTAAACAAATGCTTCCTATAAGATTGCTACTTTGAGGAAGTGTGCAGCTCTGATATTTCCATGAGTCAGGGTTTCAGAACCTGAAAGGAAACAACATAAGACTTGTGGCAGATGATTGGCTGGAAAAACTACAAAGAGAGTGCTTCTGCTTGGCAACATAGTTACAGTTAATAATACTTAATAAATATGCTCTTCTTAATTGCTACCCTTTTTTCTCCTTTGACTCGTGTCATTTTACTACTTTGCTTTTATTTCTGTAATTGAAAGTTTAAACTAGTTAAGTACATATTTAGCACATTCAGCATTTCTACAATGGAAAGCTATAACCTGGGTAGTAGGAAAGAACAATCCTACACTGCAGGAATTACAGGCCTGTGTTACGATGGAAGTTAGATTACACAATCATAGTGGTCCCTTTTTGGCCTTAAAATCTATGAACTTTGGTTTTAATAAAATACCTTAAATCTTGCACTGTTGTATCCAGGAGTATAAAATTTATGCTATTCTCTTGATAGTATAACTTAGTGCTTTTGAGTGAGTGTTCAAAAATCATATGTAATAAAACAGAGTTCTCACAGTTGATTACTCTTTTATCTGTAGGTTCAAATGTTGAGATTAGTCCTACAGTACTTCTAGAAACAGCCCCAGAGATATCAATCTCTTTTGAGAGGGCTGATGGATTGGGCCCTTCATTTGGAAGTAATGAGTGAAATAAGACTGGTTTCAGAACATAACTCACATGGGTGATTTCATTGTGTAACTTGGTATAGATGATCTATCCAGCTCAATAGTGAGTTAGAACTGAAACTCAAGAATGTTATAGTGCTCATACCGTGCTTGACTTTATATTAGCAATTTTCAGGAATACTGTAATGCACTCTTGTATCTAGAAATGGGTCATTGTGGAAATAGTAAAGTCAACTAAATCTGTAAACATTGGATAAACATTTTTTCAGCAAGTCACTTTTTTCCTTAATCTATGCTTTAAAAATGATTATTGTGAGAAACACATACTATAAAATATGTCATGGGGTGGGGGAGAAGAATGATTTATTGATAAGCTGTTTCAAAATCAGTAGAGCAGCAAATGATGGAAACTAGGTGAAGCTAATTGCCCATGCCCAGATATATTTAAGAATTCACAAGATCAGAACCACACTAAAATGTTAACAAGTACTACTGATGGTGTGTCGGGGAGGGGGTGGAGTGGTAATTTAAACAGCATTGCTTGTTTGGTATGTTAGCCGTTTATTTAAGGTGTGAGAGTGGATGATTTATGGGGATACATAGTAGATAGACTTTTTCATCTTTAGCTCACCGATTCAAACCTTGTTCAGCTTGGTAGCAACCACATTTGGTTGCTAACTTGTTATTCAGTGTGCTGTGTGAAAGGAATGGTGGTCAGCCCTCTTCCATGTGAAGAGAGCACTACATACAATAAGCTGTTCTGACAGATCCATAAGAGAGTACAAGGGTTGAATGGATATGGAGAACAAACTACCACCTGACCCTTAAGGATGGCCCCACCACCTGAGGACTGAAGTAAATTATTAAGGCAGCATGGTAAAGACTACTCCTGTGGGTTTTTGTCCTTGCTATAAGAATAGCAGTGGATGCTAGTCTTCAGGGCTGTCAGTCTTGTACCTTTCATGGTTTCTAAATTAACTTAATGACACTTTGTAAAATTATACAGATCCTGCACATGGGAACAAAACCAAATATGGTTTCGTTTCTGGAGGGTGAATTCCTAATAGCCAAGGTTACTAGGTCAAAAAAAACAGATTAATTCAGGACAGTAGGGAGTCTGAACACAACTTCCCAGTTTTTTTCTTTCTGGAATTAGCAGGCATGCTATTCTTTGATCCTATGGTCATGGTTAACTAATAGTGATTCTTCTTGAGTCTTCAGAAATATAGCTAGGTGACTTCATCTGGAGGCCAAAGCACCAAGCGTTCTCCGATGGCAAGAGCTCCATTATATGGCACTTGATATTCTAATCTGTGATAGTTTTCCAGAAAATACATTTGTCAATTTATCATTGTACTGAAATAACTTTTTAGGATAGCTTTTATTAGTGGGAAAACAAATACTCTGTTACTGGGGTTATATTTAGTCACAATATTAGCTCCTGTTACTACTTACTGTGTGCCTACAATTGTCTGTTTTTGCATTACTCTGTCTGATACTAATCTCCCTCAAGTTTCATGTGTCAACATGGGGGCTTTTCTCCTAGCTGCTGCACCCAGATTAATAGACTATTCATCCTGGCCATGTTCCCTCGGAAGTTTGTTTCCTGTGTGACAACTAAGGATGGACAGATAAAGGCCTGGTCCACACTAACGCCCCACTTCGAACTAAGATACGCAAATTCAGCTACGTTAATAATGTAGCTGAATTCGAAGTACCTTAGTTCGAATTTACCATGGGTCCAGACGCGGCAGGCAGGCTCCCCCAGTCGATGCCGCATACTCCTCTCGCCGAGCTGGAGTACCGGCATCGACGGCGAGCACTTCTGGGATCGATCCCAGAAGATCGATTGCTTACTGCCGGACCCGGAGGTAAGTGTAGACCTACCCAAAGACTTGAAATCAGCTGCTGTGTAACATTGTTCTGAGGCTACACAAGAGGATTAAAAATCCGACAAACAGCGCAGGCAGGATATAGTCTCTAGGGCCATATTTGTATTAGATAATTGCTTATATATCATGCTGAGATATAGGACCTATGACAACTGTCTGATTGATTACTGTTCCCAAATGGTTGGTTGATTACTATTACCAAGTGCAAAAAAACCCAAAAGTAAATGGTGTAACTTTGGTTATAACTTTAGCATTTTTGCACTTCACATGTTAAGTGATATTTCTCATGTAAAAGCAACTTTAGAAGAAAAAATTCTTTGATGAAAAGAAATGATTGGATGGGTGTGAGGTAGGTACATTTAATTAATATTTATGATTCAATGGTGGGGTCATGGGGCTTTTTTTCTTCCTCACTCTGGCCCAGCATTGCCCACTAGGCTATATAAAAGATGATTCTCTGTTAACTGCCTTCTCCTAATTAGATACTTCATGATGATGATGGATACAGCAATTTGTTGATGTACACTCCTTCCCATCCCATTCAAATGCCTGAGAGAGAGAGAGAGATCTGGCAAGAAGTCTGAAACAGGGAAATAAACATTTTTAAGGGGTTTTCAAATATGGCTGGCATTTTGCAAGCAACAGCGAAGTACTTATCACAATAACAAGGAATGGAGAGAGAGCCAAAACTTTTTAAAAGTATTATTAAAAACTGTCACCTTTTGACTTAGTCCTGACCCTACAGTAAAAATAGAAAGATCTACAATTTAAAAAAAACCAAAAACCTAAAAATACCCATTGATGTGCTATATTGCTAACAACAGGATAAACAGGCAAATCTCTTAGATTTTACAAATAAAAACAAAATGGCATTATAGAATCCTGAAGGGACCTTAAGACTCTTTTCTCCCCCCCCCCCCCCAATTCTCAGGCTAATGAAGGATTGGAGGTCTCACTCTGATCTCATTTACTATTGTAAGTTGGGAATAAACCAGTAGAAGCCAATAGCAAACACTGGCTTGAGATCTGAATGGTCTCTGGTGAATTGATGATTACGGCATTTGATCTCTTAAACCAGTGATATTCAGACTGAGGCTCTTGAGCTGCAAGCCGCTCTTTAATGTGTGTCCTGCGGCTCTTTGCAGCACATGATATTAAACACCATGCGATTTAATTATTAACCAATCAGGAGGCTTTTACTATGTTGTTAACCTATTGTAGTTGATATAATAATACTTGGTCAGTTATTTTGCTGTGAGAATGTGTGTGTGTGTGTGTGTATGTGGCTAAATATTTCCCCATCATATTGTTGAAATATGAAAATATAGTACTATGGTAAATAAAACAATGAATTCACACTATTGTGGCTCTCTTGGGTAATGTTGATTGCTAATTTGGCTCCTGAACCACTGAGGTCTGAGTATCCCTGTCTTAAAGGGAAGGAAGATGATTGGTGCTTAATGCAGACACCCTTACTCTATCTTCCATTCCCTCATGGAAAGCTCCCTACGTGCTGTATGACACTATATACACAGTGATATTTCCCAACATGAGGGAAGTAGCAGAGGTGGTGGAAGTAGATGTCTTGGAATGAAGGGAGAGGCATGTTACTCATGCTCAAATTCTAGGAGAGCTCTCTGGGGGGAAGGAGGGAACCAAGATATCAAACACTTACATTGTTCAAAGGGATCTGGGGGTCATAGTAGATCACAAGCTAAATATGAGTGAACAGTGTAACACTGTTACAAAAGAAGCAAACATCATTCTGGAATGTATTAGCAGCAGTGTTCTAAGCAAGACATGAGAAGTAATTCTTCCGCTCCACTTCACACTGATTAGGCTTCAGCTGGAGTACTGTGTCCAGTTCTGGGCACCACATTTCAGGAAAGATGTGGACAAATTGGAGAAAGTCCAGAGAAGAACAACAAAAATGATTAAAGGTCTACAAAACATGACTTATGAGTGAAGATTGAAAAAATTGGGTTTATTTAGTCTGGAGAAGAGAAGACATAACAGTTTTCAAGTACATAAAAAGTTGTTACAGAGAGGAGGGAGAAGAATTGTTCTTCTTAACCTCTGAGGATAAGAAAAGAAGCAATGGGCTTAAATTGCAGCAAGGGTGGTTTAGATTGGACATTAGGAAAAATTTCCTAACTGTCAGGGTGGTTAAGCACTGGAATAAATTGCCTAGGGGAGGTTGTGGAATTTCCATCATTGGAGATTTTTAGGAGCAGGTTAGACAAACACCTGTCAGGGATGATCTAGATCAGAGGTTCTCAAACTGTGGTCCGCGAGCTCCATTCAGGTGGTCCCTCTAAGGCACACACCTGGGCAGCCACACATGAGAGAATGAAGGGCCACCCACCTAATTAGTGGAGCAGTGTAGGCGTGGCTCCGCTAATTAGGTGCCTGGACCCTGGAGAAGATGCACATGAACAGAGAGGTGGTGGCCTTGGAGGAGTAGGGGGGGGGGCAGGGGGGTGAGAAGGGGGGGGGGGGGGAATTTGGGACGTGCAGTGCTGAAATGGCCAGAGAAAGAGGCGACTTTCCGGGGCTACTGTGGCGGGTGAGAGACCCCCTCCGCCCCTTCTTCCTAGCCCAGCTCGATGGGTGCAGCAGTGGGGGAGACCCTCCCCTTTCCCAGCCCCAGCTTGGGGGCTGCTGTGGAGGAGGAGGGAGGGCACATCCATGGTATTAAAAAAGATAACTCATATTTTGATATCAATAGTCTTATGTGCTTTTATTTGTATTAAGAATTTTTTTATATAGTGCTTTTATCCAAAGCACTTTACAATAGTTAGCTAACGGTACAAACAACATTTGGAAAAATCATTAAGAGGTCCCCCAAGACCCTCACCAATTTTCAAGTGGTCTGAGGGGAGGAAAAAAGGTTTGAGAACCACTGACCTAGATAATATTTAATCCTGCCATGAGTGCAGGGGACTGGACTAAGTGACCTCTCAAGGTCCCTTCCAGTCCTATGATTCTATGATAATGACTTCGGACTCCTAAAACTCAAATAGCAATACTACAGCATTAAGACATGATAGGGTAAGTGTTAGAGGTCTGTTTAATGTCTCAGGGAATTAAGACATTCCAGACATATGTTAATGAATCACTATACCATGTGGTATTATGTCTTAATTCTATATTTTAAATCTACTTTCATCCATTTAGTGCTGGTAATCAAGGAGAAGCTTACAGCAGTTTTCAAACATCATTGCATCGCGATCCCCTTCTGACAACAAAAATTATTACACAATCCCAGGAGGGGGGACCAAAGCTTGAGCCTGCCCAAGTCCTGCCACCCCCCAGGGTGGGAGCGATGGGACACAAAGCCCAAGTCCCATCACCCTGTGCAGGTGGGCAAAAGCCAAAGCCCTCGGGCAATGGGGCTTGGGCCGCAGGCCCCAGCAAGTCTAACACCAGCCCTGGCGATCCCATTAAAACGGAGTTGCAACCCATTTTGGGGTCCTGACTCACAGTTTGAGAACCGCTGGCTTTGTATGTGCTTTAGTGATGACAATAGGCTGTATTTTGTGAGACTGAAGTTGATGAGAAAATTGTACATTCTGAATAGTTTTTTTTAACTTTTTCTGCTTTGTACTAGCAATTTATTTGATCATAGTGCATTTTAAAAACAATTCCTCTGTCATCAGTTCTTTAACAATGTCTTTAATTTAACGTATGTAATGGAGATTGATTTTAGGCTCCAGTTATAAGCTTGATTTATTTTCAGCCGACACCTAATTTCCCTCCCCCCCCCCCCCCCCACACCAACTTTTCCCTGAAATTTCATGTGCCACATCTTCCAACGGCAGAAGTTTTTTGGGGAATTTTGGAAAAGCCTAAGACTTCTAAAGTTATGGTGTTCTGGTAATTCCTGAAGTTCACTGTTGGAAATTTCTGTTTGTGGTTCATCTGATCTTCAAAATGGTTTGGCCTAGGAACTTGAAGTCCTTAAAGTGTTTTTTTCTCAAATAAAAATGTTGTTTAGTATTTATGCAGTTTTTGGAAGAAGATACTCAACTGTTGGGTGGAGGTTCCAGTTTTTAAACCTTAAGTGTCTCTTGTTTTCATATCCAGCTAATTAGGCTGAATTTGAGACCCCGTCTGTCAGCTTTCTCCCTTTTCTCACCTTCCCAAATCCGATGTGGACAGAGGGAAGAGGAGGGGAAGGTCTCTGCATAGGCCCAAAAGCAGCAGTTCCTTGAAATCCATTTACTGAGAAGAGGAGAGCTGAGGAGAAGAGCAACCAAGGATTGTAGCAAGAGGGAGAAGTCTTTTGGTAGACTGAGGCGAATGAGTGGACTGGGAGGAATCTGTTGTTAATGTTTTCCTGGGGTGTGGGGTGTTACTGATGGATTTAAGCAATCACTGTGTAGTGAAATACCTACTTTGCATCAGATATGTAGAGTTTATATGTAACTTCTTTCATACATTCTGGAAAGTTCATTGTGGCATTTTCTTAAATATCTGAAGTTTGGCAAAAGTTCTTAGATTTTTTTTTCTTAACTTTTGATATTCACTTATCCTATTTATTCCTAGAACAAACAAAAACTTTTGACTATTTGTTTGTTTTTAATTAAAGGCAGAACAGACGACAACTTCTAAATCTTCTTGCACCAACACCACCTCTTATGAAATATAAGCTTCTTCTGTCATGCTTTAGCATGGATTTATTTCCTCCTGAAGTCAAGGCTATACTTGGGCTTCTGTCACTGTACTGCTACTCAAGAAGATTTCAAAATCTATCTGGAAGGACAATTTGCTTTAGAAGGGCTGATAGAATATTTGTGTGTTCCTGTTTCAAAAAGTGAACTTGCAAAATTCAAGGCATTAGGTTAAATAAATAGCAGGCAGAGCTTCAGGAACTCATGAAAGAGTACTTTTCCTAACCTCCTTATGAATACTACACACAAGTGGGTTATTCTGTCAGTGACAGTTTGAGAGTGACTGGTTTTGTGTACATTAGCAAGTTACTTCTCAAGCTCTCATTAAACTGAATTTTTCTCCATTAGTCTTTAAAGAAAATAATGGTAACCATCATCTTCAGTATATTTTTGTACTCATATGTTTATAATTTGCATTAGTAGGAAGTAATTTAGTTTTAATTTCCAAATGTAGAAAAGTTGGCAATTTGCAATACTATGTTCTCAAATGTGTTTCTTGCTATGACAATTTATATAACATTTACATACAAAAACCAATATTAAAAATTCTGCTTAGATTGCAATGTCAAACAGTAGAAAATTAGGAAATGCCAACTTCATGGTTTCTTTTGCAGCCTTAATTCTGCCCCCTGTGCAATGACTCTCTGACTTATGGTGTTAAAGTAACAATTTGGCATAGGATGGGAAAGACTGATGTACTACTACATCAGAGTATTTCTGAAAACATTAATATTTACAAGCTACTTATAGCTTATTTTACGTTTAATCAAAAACTCCCACAAGAAAACAGAGTGGTGGCCTTCACAAGGCTTTAGTTTGATTTCTTGCTTGTATTTCCCAGCTGGTGTTGGAATACATCTGGAATCTATGAAATTCCTTTCTTTGTTCATCATTTCCTGCTTCATTCAATGCTGTAGTGTGGGGTTCTGAAAGCCTATTTCTCTAGGCTTTAAAGGTGTATTCTTCTAGCATTTACTGACTTTTTAGTGATGGTTAAGTTTTTTGTGTATTTTACGGTATAGTGTGACTGTACTGCTAAACTTCTAAAATGTGCTGTTTGAGTATTCCAGTCAGAGTTGGCCTCCCTGAGTCTCTGGCACTAGTTCAGCCTACTACAGAGTGTTGAGGAGGAGGGAGGCAGAAAAGGGAAAGAACAGAATTTGCTACACGGCATGAAAGCTGCCGTTCTGAATGTCTCTCTAACCATAGAACGTACGTGTGTGTGTGTGTGTGTGAGAGAGAGAGAGACAAAATTCAACCTATTTTGTAGGAAGCATGGAATGTTACTTATTACTGTTGCTTTTTTGGGTTCTAATTTGAAAGATGGTAACTGCCATAGAATAACATGAGTACAGCATTGAACAGTTACGTTTTAAACACTCTCTTTTTTGAGAGCATGAATGAATGCTTAAGTTGTGTGAGTTTCTGAGTGATCCAAAAACAATGTTCAGTTTAGAAAAGTGGATGCAAAGCTGTAAATTATATTGTTACAGAACTAACACCCACAAAAGAACCTTGGGACTGCAATTGTTTTGATTGACAGAATGCAGTCTTTATTTTTAGTAATACTTTTAGTTTTTGCTGGCAAAACATCTAATAAAGAACAATATGCCTCTATTATGAATGCTTACATTCTCAGCTTCTGACTCTGAATATTGATGGGTAATGGGATCACACACTGTTTCATAGTGTGGACTACATCTTAATAACAGGTGCCTTGTGAACAGTTCCCTGCCTATTCGTTACTGCACAGAGTAGCGCCCCTCCTCTTCCATTTCAAATTGTGTAATATCTCTGTGAGAACTACAGGCAGTGCTTGCACGAAGAACTCAATATTAGGGAAGTATTTATTTTATTTTTAGTAGTCCCTTTTAATGCAATTTAGCAGATAGAAATGACGATGGGAGCCAGTACTGCCAGCTCTCCACAGACCACATTTGGAGAACTGCTGTCTTTTTAACTTTATATCTCTATGAATTTTAATGTATTTTAACAGCAATCCTATATCATTGGTTACATTAAAAGACAATACAGCAGTCACATTATACTTAGTGATAATGTATGCAATCCTTTGAGGTATAGAAAGTATTTTCTCTTGCAACATATGCAAAAGAAGTTCTTTAGCTATGCAATATCAGAATCTTAAAAGTAGGTAGGTGACATTCTTCAGTTATTGGATGGTGGTGGGGGAGCATGGGTAAAGGTTACTCTTGGTACACTATTCTTTCACTTAAACAACAATAAAAGCCCTGATCAAAATGACATAGGGACAATGATCATGCAAAGTGGGTATGGTTTGGAGATGGCACTGGATTCAGTGATTGCCTATAATCACAAACAGCTCAAAGGTGAAAATATATTAATGCTGCTTGACCATCAGTTGATGTGACACAGCTGATCCTATGGGGGGATTGTGAGAAGAAGCTGACTGCCATGCCAATATGATGAGTATGGACATATGCCTTTACCATACATGCTTTCTAGTGGATAATATTGTCTCTAAGTAGCAGCCGTGTTAGTCTGTATCCGCAAAAAGAAGAACAGGAGTACTTGTGGCACCTTAGAGACTAACAAATTTATTAGAGCATAAGCTTTCGTGGACTACAGCCCACTTCTTCGGATGCTCTAATAAATTTGTTAGTCTCTAAGGAGCCACAAGTACTCCTGTTCTTCTATTGTCTCTAACTATCCAGTGTCAAAGAGTGGAATATTGCATAAAAAATATTGCAAAAGATGTTGAGGTTTCAGACCAACCAAGGGGGAGAGAAAGCTGGAGCCCTTCACCCCAGAATAAATAATAGCCCAGAGCACTCACCTTGGATGTTGGAGACCCAGGTTGAAGTCCCTGTGGTGAGCTCTGTTCTGTATTTCTTTTTTGGGGGGAAGAGGGTATTTAGTGAAAGGACTATTGCTGGAGGTGTAAACTGCTTTCTGGAAAGGAAGATGCTGATACTCTGGGGGCTACTCTAGGTCTTCCACATTGATCTAACTTCTAAAACAGCCTTTTATTCAGCTTTACTGTGGGCTCCAGGAACTGATCAGGGGTTTATAGACTTAGCCATAGACAGTTTAATCTTATTGCTCTCAGTCTGTACTCTACAGATAACCCAGATGGGATGGTACAGTCTCATACCATTGCAAGGTATTTAATAATGATAGTTTGTAAAATGAACTAAGTGGGCCAAGTCATACTTTTCAGGTGTCACTTTTCTCGATTCATTAATTGTCTAATTTCAGTGCTAAATGAGTTTTTCCAGATTGAGAAATATGACTGGACATACGGCATTAGTCTGCCTAATGACTCCTTGAATATTTATATTAACTCTTTCCTCTAATGCTATGTTATTTATATTCATGATCATTTTCAGCCTACATTCATAAGTTTGCTGGCAAACCTAGAACTGATATTTAGAAATTGTAAGTGAGTGTATACACACCCTCTTACCCTTGCGCCCCCCCCAAAAAACCCCAAAAAACTGTTAAAAGAACATCATTGAGTGATTGATTTTGCAATCTTAAAAGCCAGGATGCATTATGATAGTATGGGATTGTGTAATTAAAGACTATTTTTTTTCCCAACAGGACCTCTACCTCAATCAGTACACGGCATGGGCAGTGCTCATTTAATGAGCACCTATTCAATACCGTATTTTGTTTTCTCCTTAGTGTTCAATGTGTAGCCCCCAGGCCTTATATATTGCACACTGTTCAAACCCTGCTTTGAGCACAGAATTATAACTTTTTCTGGGGCTTTTCCATGGTGCTTATCTCTATGCTATTGAAGTGTTCATAAACATTACTTTATTTTCAGAACATCCCTGTGAGATGAGGGGGTATTAGTTCCCCATTGTAAAATGGAGATGAGGCACAGAGATTGATTTTTTTTTTTTTTAAACCACTAATTTTGTGTCCCTAACTTGATGTATCTAGGACCTGATTTATCAGAGTACATAGCACTTCATATGTTCAAAGCACAGCTCCCATTGACTTCAGCTATACCTGGGATTGCTTAGCTCTTCTGCAAATCAGGTCCCAGGGTCTCAAGTCAGGACTTCAGAAAAATGAGAAACACAGCATTAGTGACTACCTGTAGAAAGTAAAGTGACTTGCCCAATATCAGACAGAACTCTGTACCAGAGGTAGGGATAAAATCCAGTTCTCCAGGGCAGCATTCAACTGCTTTAACTAAGAGACAGTTCTCTTCCTACGATTCCCCCCGCCTCATTCACTACACATCACCTCACCTTCACAACAAATGAGGCAGATGTCCTCCAGACAAGTCTCCTGTAGTACATAACCCTGATTAATCCCCAAAGCAGGTCCATTCAGTGCCCTGAGTGATGAAGGGAATAAAATAGCATTTGATAATGTCTCCTGGCCCAGTCTCTGTCTCTCTCCTCTCCCCCACTTTCCTAGCTTCTTGTCCTCTATTTGGTTCAGGCAGCTGCTTCATCCAATGCTCCTGACCCAGAGCAACCAGGAACTGCAATTGCAAGGAAAGTCCTGCTTACTCCCAGGCTGGGGCGGTGTGGACAAGATCTTTGGGAAATTAAGCTACAAAGCTCTAACAAGTGTCTGAGTATGTAGAAACTATATTTCCCCCCACACATACCCCAAAGCTTATAACTTGACCAGATTTGGGCATATTTTCATGAGGATGCTGAAAGACCAATCTTTAACAAAAAGGCCACTCTACCAAATTTCAATTCTCTGCTCTGACTTACCTTTCTATAGAGTGTTTTTGCATCACTACATGTTGCAACGTCCATTCCCTCACTTCTGCATACTGACAGTATTTGGTACTTTTAGTATTGCAGTAACACCTACAGACCCCAGTCAGAGATCAGGTTTATTGTGCTTGGTAAGTATGCGTATGTAATAAAGACAGTCCTGTCTCACTTTCCAATATAACAAGGTAGTGAAGCAGCATTCTAGGTTTCATAAATGTAAGAACATTACAGGCTCAGCCAGTCACCTTACCAAAGAGCTCTGGGTCATTTATATTTGAAATGTAACCTTTTGCTTAGCCTTGGTACGTGCAACTCTTTTGAAATATTTTCTCCGCGTCTATCTACATAAGAACATAAGAACGGCCATACTGGGTCAGACCAAAGGTCCATCTAACACAGTATCCTGTCTTCTGACAGTGGCCAATGCCAGGTGCCCCAGAGGGAATGAACAGAACAGGTAATCATCAAGTGATCTATCCCCTGTCGCCCATTCCCAGCTTCTGGCAAACATAGGCTAGGGAGGCCATCCCTGCCCATCCTGGCTAATAGCCATTGATGGACCCATCCTCCATGAATTTATCTAGTTCTTTTTTGAACCCTGTTATAGTCTTGGCCTTCACAACATCCTCTGGCAAGGAGTTCCACAGGTTGACTTTGCGTTGTGTGAAAAAATACTTCCTTTTGTTCGTTTTAAACCTGCTGCCTATTAATTTCATTTGGTAGCCCCTAGTTCTTGTGTTAGGAGGAGGAGTAAATAACACTTCCTTATTTACTTTCTCCACACCAGTCATGATTTTATAGACCTCTATCCTATCTTCTCTTCCCCCGTCGTCTCTTTTCCAAGCTGAAAAGTCCCAGTCTTTTTAATCTCTCCTCATACGGCAGCCGTTCCATACCCCTAATAATTTTTGTTGCCCTTTTCTGAACCTTTTTCAAGTCCAATATATCTTTTTTTTGAGATGGGGCAACCACATCCGCACGGATTTATATAGAGGCAATATATTTTCTGTCTTATTATCTAGCCCTTTCTTAATGATACCCAACATTCTACTTGCTTTTTTGACTGCCACTGCACATTGAATGAATGTTTTCTGAAAACTATCCACAATGACTCCTAAGATCTCTTTATAGAGTGGTAACAGCTAATTTAGGCACCCTCATTTTATATGTATAGTTGGGATTATGTTTTCGAATGTTCATTACTTTGCATTTATCAACATTGAATTTCATCTGCCATTTTGTTGCCCAGTCACCCAGTTTTGAGAAATCCTTTTGTAGCTCTTCACAGTCTGCCTGGGACTTAACTATCTTGAGTAGTTTGTATCATCTGCAAATTTTGCCACCTCACTGTTTACCCCTTTTTCCAGATCATTTATGAATATGTTAGATAGGACTGGGCCCAGTACAGACCACTGGGGGACACCACTATTTACTTCTCTCCATTCTGAAAACTGGCCATTTATTCCTACCCTTTGTTTCCTATCTTTTAACCAGTTACTGATCCATGAAAGAACCTTCCCTCTTATCCCATGACTGCTTACTTTGCTTAAGAGCCTTTGCTGAGGGACCTTGTCAAAGGCTTTCTGAAAATCTAAATATACTATATCCACTGGATCCCCCTTGTCCACATGTTTTTTGACCCCCTCAAAGAATTCTAGTAAATTGGTGAGGCATGATTTTCCTTTACAAAAACTATGTTGACTGTTCCCCAACAAATTATGTTCATCTATGTGTCTGACAATTTTGTTCTTTACTATAGTTTCAACCAGTTTGCCCAGTACCAAAGTCAGGCTTACCAGCCTGTAATTGCCGGGGTCTCCTCTGAAGCTCTTTGTAAAAATTGGCATCATGTTAGCTATCCTCCAGTCATTTGGTACAGAAGCTGATTTAAATGATAGGTTACAGACAACAGTTAGTAGTCCTGCAATTTCACATTTGAGTTCCTTCAGAACTCTTGGGTGAAGGCCATATGGTCCTGGTGACTTATTACGATTTAGTTTATCAATTTGTTCCAAAACCTACTCTAATGATACCTCAATCTGGGACAGTTCCTCAGATCTGTCACCTAAAAAGAATGGCTCAGGTTCTTCCTCGCATACTCAACCGTGAAGACCAATGCAAAGAATTCATTTAGTTTCTCCGCAATGGCTTTATCGTCCTTGAGTGTTCCTTTATCATCTCAATCATCCAGTGGCCCCCTGGTTGTTTAGCAGGCTTCCTGTTTCTGATGTACTTAAAAAAAAAAAAAAAAAAAATTGGTATTACTTTTTGAGTCTTTGGGTAGCTGTTCTTTAAGTTCTTTTTTTGGCCTTCCTAATTATATTTTTATACATCATTTGCTAGAGTTTATGCTCCTTTCTATTTTTCTCATTAGGATTTAAGTTCTAATTTTAAAAGGATGCCTTTTTGCCTCTCTGCTTCTTTTACTTTGTTGGTTAGCCACTGTCAAGGCTGATTGCCCACTCTGGCACTTCAAGTGCAGAAGGTGGGGGCACTCAAGGATTCTAAAAATTAATATCAGAGGGGTAGCTTTGTTAGTCTGGATCTGTAAAAAGCAACAGAGAGTCCTGTGGCACCTTTAAGACTAACAGATGTATTGGAGCATAAGCTTTCGTGGGTGAATGCCCACTTCGTCGGATGCATCTGACGAAGTGGGCATTCACCCATGAAAGCTTATGCTCCAGTACATCTGTTAGTCTTAAAGGTGCCACAGGACTCTGTTGCTTTTTAAAAATTAATACTGGCCACTCCAGGCTTGTATTAAACTTCCAAGGTTACAGCTTTTCTCTGACCTTGGATGGGTAGATGTTGCCACCACCCAAGTGCGAGAACCCAGGAAGGCACACTTGGAATTTCTTCCTCTAGGGTACCCTCAAGCCCTCTCTCTCTTGCACACCCTCACGCACCCATGCCTACCCTCCCCCCCCCAGGGAGGAATTGGTAGCAAATCCGAAGGTAGGAGGCAATTTGAATGAATGTGATCATGAATGATAGATGTTATGATTTTATGGAAAGGAAGGAGTGAGAGAAGCAGAATCAGGAGAATGGACTTAAAAAAAAGCAGACTATAAAAACTCAGAGAATTGATAGTAAGGTACTATGGGAAGAAAATCTAAGGGAAAAAAGGAGTTCGGGAGAGCTGGCAGTTTCTCAAGGAGACAGTCTAAAGGCACAACTGCAAATTATCCTTCTGTGAAGGACAGCGCGCACCATATGGGCCTCTTACTATTCTTTCTATCCAGGAGCTCTTTACAGAACTGAAAAAGTCGATGAGTCACTAAGGAGTCACACAAAAGAACAGCATGGGTGTAGGGACAAAATCAGAAAGGCTAAGGTACGAAATGAGTTATGTTTAGCAAGGGATATGAAAGGCAATAAGAAGAGGTTCTTTAAATACATTAGGAGCAAGGGAAAGATGAAGTAAAGTGTAGGTCCTCTACTTAGCGGAGAAGTAGAGATAATAACTGATGACATCAATAAGGCGGAGGGGTTTAATGCCTATTTTGCTTCAGTCTTCACTAAAAAGGTTAGTGGTGACCAGATACTCAATACAATTAATATTAACAAGAAGGCAGGAGGAATACAAACCAAAATAGGGAAAGAACAGGTTAAAGAATATTTCAATAAGTTATATGTATTCAAATCTTCAGGGCCTGATGAAATTCATCCTAGAGAACTTGCTTCAGGTAATTCCTCAATCTCAGAACTGTTAGCAATTATCTTCAAGACCTCAGGGAGGATGGGTGAGGTCCATGCAGACTGGAGAAGGGAAAACATAGTATCAATCTTTAAAAAGGGAACCACAGGGATTTTTGACCAAAAATAGCTCTGAGCACCCCTACTATAAAAATTATTCCAGCACACCTGTCTGGGATGGTTTAAGTTTACTTGGTCCTTCCTCAGTGCAGGGGGTTGTACTTGATGGCTTCCTTAGGTCCCTCACAGCTCTACATTTCTATGATTCTATGAAAAAGGGAAGTGTAGTTACAGTCATGTGGAATATTGCTACGTGTTGTGTAACACAGTAACTGTGGCAATAAAACACATCCTGCTGTATGTTACAGCAGCTAAATTTCACTTTTTTGCGGGGAGTGATTTATTTCATCTTCTGTAGTTACTCTTAGTTGAGAGGATCTGCAATTTCAGAAGTGGTGTGTTGTTTTTTTTTTTTTTTAAATGGGGGGAGAGGGAATGGGGCTGGAGGTGTATATGGGGCACTAGATAGCACTTGTGATTGGCTTTTGGTTACCTAAGTTAATGGTGATGGTTAACTGGACTGTTGAGAGAGTTAGAAGAAAACTCTCCCTTAAATATAAGCATGTAACCCTTTCTGCTGTTTTTTGTCTTTCTCCATTTTTTTTTTCTTGCATTCTGTGTGGTTTTCTTTCACCCTCTCTGCTTAGTTCTTCTGGGTGTCTAGTTTTCATGCAGCAACATATTTTAATTATTTTATTGCCTTCTTTTTGCAATTTGCAAATCTTGTTCATTTTTTGGTGTATCTGATGCCCATATTCTTATTCCCCTCTCAGCTATCCTCTCTCCCCAGTATGCCAGTACTGCTCCTCTGACCAGCAAGAGGAAGTTGTTAGGCTAATGCAAGGTCTCAGTCTCTCTTTCTCAGCAGAGTGAAACTGGTAAGATTCCACATGTTTCTCTCCATTGCCTCTGTGGGAGCAGCACAAGAGGGAAATTTTACAAGTGTATGGAGAGGGGGATGCATAGAATGTCCATGATCTTAGGCTAGAGATTAACCCCTGTGTGCAACCAGTGGGTCTCGTTAAGACCCAGAAGGGGGGTGAGAGAAACCTGCTCATTTTGGAGTTTCTTGCCTCTTTGAAAAGCAAGGACATGCCCACATAATAGTTCCTAGCACCATTACTTCCCCAAAGGAAGGTAAGTATAATGATCTTTGTTTAGATGGGAAAGTGGAGGCATGGAGAAGTAACCTGAAGCAGGTACACTATCTTTGACAGAGCTGGAAATCCAGAGCTCCTGAATTGTATCATTTTCCATGGACCATACTGCCTCTGAGCTATTAATTGAATTAATGGTAGTTCAGAATTTGAAGAAGAAAATGCTCCAAATTAATCTACCACTCCCAAATTTGAAGGTACCCCCTTCCCCTCTCTCCATATGTACAATAGTGCATGCATGTAATTTATAAAATGACTGTGGTAATATGTCATTTTAAAATGAAATAATGGTAGAGAGATCTGAATAGACAAAACAGATTTAAGCCTAAAAATTTAGTGAAGCATGGCAAATAGGATTTAATTTGAGGGAACACAGCTAGAATTTACTCATCATAATGTTCTATCCTTAAATCCTCATTAGGGAAAAAACTAGAGGAAGCAGTTGTTAACAGTATAATATTTGTGGTTTGGGTAGGTTGAAATGTAACTTAATAGTACAAACTGATTTAAAGAATTCTGGTCTGAATTGAGTAACTTGGAAGATCCAGCCCCATAAAAATGGGAAATACTGAAGGATTTGTAGTTTGTTCTGAATAATGGCCACATTCTGATGAGCGATTCTACCACAAATGATTATGTGCATTAAAAAAAAAAAAAATCTATGGCATGTGTGCTGTAGATCCCTATTGCATAGCAGCAAGTGCTGAAGGATACTGGTGATGTGAATGTGCTTGCTTGTCTGAGATCACAGGCTAATAAGCAGTGAGATTAAGTAGGGACATAAGGAATAAAAGCAATTACCCTAAAACACTTAAAAATTATGTTGTAAAGAAGGTAGCAGAGAACCTGACATGAAACTGGGCTACTTAGAGGTGCAAAATGAGATTCTGAACATCAATTCCAGAAAACATTTCTGTTAGGGAAGGTTTCTTCTGCTAACCACTTCAGATACTGCTAGAGCCACAGCACTGCAGCATAAATGAATTAGATTAGAAACCTTTGTTTGGACTGAAAGATACAGCAACAAGGAGGAAGTGGAGAGAAGCTTAAAGGACACATTTATCTGGCAAAGTGGCTCTTTCCTTCTGAATATCTTCTAGTTTTGTTAAGTTGTAATATTTATTGAATATAAATCTTTTCTGTGTGCTGTTTATAGTTTACACCTTCTGGTGGTAACAAATAAACAGCTTCATTTTAGATACATTAGATATATCATTGTGGTTAATTCCATTCTTTTGTCAAGCCTTTTTCTTATTTGACAAGAGGTATATGGGAGTTGGGGAAGAGGAGACTTTTTCGCATTCTACAACTTCTACCCATCCTTACCCTTTTCAAAAACATCTCTGTGTAAATATAAAGCACACACATCTGTCAATGAATACAAGAATCAGATTATTTTAGCTAATTATTTTGTAAGGGTCATTTTCTTTAGATGGTTAATTTAAACTTGCGAGTTACTAATGTGATTTCCCCTGGGTATTGGGGAAAGTAAACTGTCTAAATGAAAAGGAGACAGGTTTATCCTTCTCAATATATGAATTGACTGTATAAACTAAAACAAAAAGGTATTGTTAAACTAGTGCAGCAGTTCTCAAACTGTGGGTCAGGACCCCAAAGTGGGTTGCGACCCTGATTTAATGGGTTGCCAGGACTGGTGTTAGACTTGCTGGGATCCGGGGCCAAAGCCTGAGGGCTTCAGCCTGGGTGGCAGGACTAGGTTAAAGCCCCCCACATTGGCGCTGAAGCCCTTGAGCTTTGGCTTTGGTCCCCCCACTGAGGCGGTGGAGCTCGGGTGCGTGGGCTCAGGCTTTGGTCCCCATTCCTGGGGCTGTGTAGTAATTTTTGTTGTCAGAAGGGGGTCGTGGTTCAAAGAAGTTTGAGAGCCTCTGAACTAGTGCTAATGTGAGAGGTGCTGTAGGAGAGACCAGGTGGGTGAGGTAATATCTCTGATTGGAAAAAGACAAGCTGTCACACTTTCACAGAGCTCTTCTTTGAAAAATTGGCGTAAAACATTTTTGATCAGCAGAAAAGCACAATTGTTTACTTGGTTTTACTGTGGTTAGCAAGATAGCTGTGGTTATCTTCATAGTATATTTTTCTGTCACATGCCCTCATGTCTGCACTATAGTTATCACCATGGCCGCAATGGCAGACGTGGCAAGAGCAGAAAATATTCCTTGTATTTGGGAGTGAAGTTTGTAGATGATGAATTGGAATATTTGAGTTACTTTAATGTTCACTTGCCATAAACAGAGGAAGTGGTGATTCATGTAGTCCTTCTTGATGCACAGCCAGAAAGGGATGAGTATCTCTGAGACGGTTGGCTTGCTTCAGGTTGTGAATGCTTTGCACAAAGTGACTGCTAGGTCACAAAATCCAATTGCACTCTGCTACTGGAATGGAGAGCTGAATGACATGATGGGGTGGGTGGGGGAGAATATTTAGGTTCTGTGTTTTTTGTTGTTGTTTTTTTTCTTCACTATCCATACATTTTTTCACCATTTATTAATAATCATCCAAGTAATCCTAGAAATGGGTTAATAATTGTTGAACAAACTATTCAAAGATAAAAAAAATCAAACTGTTTTTAGTGTTGTGAAGCACATAATTTACTATGAATAAAACATGGACACTATTCCAGACTCTTTACATTTTACTTATTTTTGTATTCATTATACTTTGAAGAATTAGCACCGAAACAAGTTTGTTGATGAGTGCACCATTGAAAAGGATAAAAATCTTTTTATCTGCATCTGAATTCTAAATGTAACAAGCAACATAAACTGCAAAGAGACACTATCCCTTTGGGTGCCCCATCAAATTGAAAATCACATGTCTGAAAATTTGGTACCTATTATAGTTTTTCTCTGGTGCCCTTTTAAACATTAACTGGGCAGCAGGGAATCTCTCTTTATAAAGGCTTTTTAGAGGAATTTTAAAATAAGCTGAGAGCATGCGATTTAAAGGTAACTGTATTGACAGCAAAAAGAACAGGAGTACTTGTGGCACCTTGGAGACTAACAAATTTAAAAAATCATGAAGTTGATGGATTTCCATTCCATACGGCTAAATGCAGTGCCTTGCATAATGACAGGTTTCAGAGTAGCAGCCGTGTTAGTCTGTATCCGCAAAAAGAACAGGAGTACTTGTGGCACCACTAAGGTGCCACAAGTACTCCTGTTCTTTTTGCGGATACAGACTAACACGGCTGCTACTCTGAAACCTGTATTGACAGCAAATTCTAGATGGGAATTTTAACTACTCTGAGTTCAGTATAGCTATTAATCCATGGCCTGGATTGGGCCAAGCGCTTAATATGGCAGGACATATACATTGTTCGGTGGTAGACACTTATAATTAATATATTGTTGTATAATAGAGGAGACTCGGATGCAAATCAACTATTTAACAATTGATATTTTTGTATAGAGAAAAACCTGAATGTTTTTTCAAAGTACTGTAGAGATATGCAGTTTCACTTATTAATTGGGGGAAGAATATTTCAGTATTGGGCAACTGATAAAACAGTTTTTTTGTTATCTGCGAAGCATGTATAGATTAATACACTGTTACGGTCTCAGGAGGAGAATATGTAATTATAGTGGGTGAAGCATTAGACATCACAAGAGATGACATGGAGCTGAGAGTGGTTTGTGGCTTTTACAGACCTGATGAATGTAATTTTCAGTTATGTTTTTGTTGTATGACTAGTTTGTTTTACTTAAGTTAAATGATTTAATTTCCTTTTTTGTGGGGGAGGAGGGAAGAGAGAGACTGTGTGTGTAAACAGACCATCCTCAGTTGTGGCCCCCTTTACAATTTTTAAATATTGTAGTTACGGATGCAAGAGAATGTGTTTCAGTGTGTATATTTAAATGGCTGCTGTGATCAGTTAAAAGACAGAGATCCTCCTGCTCTCACATTCATGAAAGTTTTTTGTTGTTGTTTTGGTTGTGGGGAGCAAGATCATAAATGGATTTCAAGCAGGAAAAGTTCTGGAGTGAACACTTTCACCTCTGCATCCTCCCTCTCCCCACAGCCCAAACATATATTTTTGCCTCTTAGGAAATAGCAGGAAATCATAATTTTAGCTTTCACCTAAATGACTTAAGTTTTAGTGATAGAGCCCTCAAGACTGCATGTCTAGGTACCATCAAAAAAAGTATCTTTTATGATCTCAGGGGGCTGCCTCTGGTAGAACTCTAAATGTGGCAGAGTACAATCATCTGGCATGGCTGGTGTATGTGTTGGGGAGTATAAAGAATGAATTGGCACAAATGCATAGTTCTTTCTTTCGTTTTTCTCTCTCTCTCTGTGTGTGTGTGTGTGTGTGTGTGTGTGTGTGTTTTTACTGTCCCTGATAAATAAAACTGGCCTCTGATTATACAATTTAGATTTTTTTTAAATGGTACAATAGCCAATGTAAAATGCTTACCTGGCTTATAAAAATTGAGGTAGCATGCAATTTCAAGCTATGTTAACTCTCTATTTGTGTCCCTTTCTGTCCTCATGCTTAGAAGAATTCACTGAAAAGTCAGTAGGTAATGCAACAAACTGGGTGTTCCCTCTGTATCATTTCTGAATTGTGGTTGATTTTATGAAATTGTATCATGAAATTACTATGTCATAGTGAGCCTGTATGTATGTGGATCAATCATGAATTAGCAGGGTTGTGTCATGCAGGCTAGAGACAATGGTGAGTGATCGGTACTCCAGGATCACCTGAGGGCAATGGGTTTGCTCTAGCAGGGAGAAGACACTTACTCCTCCCATCTAAAAGGAGTGAGATTTGAGAGTATAGAAAGTTACCAGGAGGCAAAGAAAAGGAGATGACGACTAGGCCAGGAGTCTAAAAAGGGACACATGGCGGGGAAATGGGGAGAGAGCCACTTAGCATCAGATTAAGAAGAGGGCGGGGTAGGCCAGGGGGCAGGGGACCTTGTCTTCCTCCCTGCCGGCCTGAACACAGATGATCCCATAAGGAGTCACAAAGGAAGGCGAGCCAGTGAGGGAGTTATGTTTGGGAATTGTTGTGTGTGATCTGTATTCTCCTGTGCTCAATGTGATTAATTATAAAAAAGCATAAAGATATTAGATTGTACAAAGTATTTGTGAGTTGACTGCTCCACAATTGCTGTGTGCCCCTGAGAGAGGTAAATTGTAACCAGAAGCTTCCCATCTCTGGGGTGCAGTTCTGGAAGAGGGAGTCTGAAGGGTCAGTGCTGTTCCCAGAGAGGCAAGGCAGCTGGACAGCAGGATCCAACATTTGGAGGAAGGTGCCAGATAGAAAGTCTGTGCCCTGAGAGTGTACCTAGGGATCCCGAGATTGGGGCAGTAGCCGGACTCTGTTCCGGCTCCAGGAGCTGGAAACACCCTCGGGATCCAGAACACAGAAGCTTGGATTCCTCTCACAGCTGCCCTGGTGGGTGGCCAGCACAGGACACTCACTAGGATTTGGACAGTTACATTGTAATGTACACTGACTATACATAAAGAGTCTGGGGAAATGGCAAGAACTCAATTTGCTTTCCAGTCTAAACTTGATACTATGAGATGCATCGGTGAGATCTGAACTCTAGATTAGCAGGAGAATGAAGGTCAGTGTGTGGCATACTTCTATAAACACTAGGTGCAAATGGCAGACTGAAATTTAGGGCAAATCAGGTTTTCTTTCTATCTTTGAAGTATTTGGTTGTACACATGGCTTACATTCTTGTTCTAAAATTTCTGCTTACTCTAATTTAGGCTGTTCCTCGTATAGGTCCAGAGCAGTAAAGATAATTGAATATTTATAATTGTCTTTCAAAACATATTGTCATCTTGCCGAGAAGTTTGTGTAATATTGTGTTTTTTAACTTAAGAATTTCAACATGCAGTGTTTGTTTTTAATATTTAAAGGAGACAATTAGTGAACTTAAATATCTTTATAAAAAAAGTTTGTTTTTAAGAATAGAATGTGCATAAAACAATTACCTAATTAAAAGGATTTTGTTATCATTATGTAACCCCACCCATAGCTATGGAATGGGGAATACATTCGTAATTTAGGAGTTAGTATTTTGGGGTATAATTAAACATTGGTTTCCTGCTGCTGTGTCCTATGTCTGTAATCTTGATTACTGAAGTAGCAAAGAATGCAGTTTGTACCTTTTTGAAGATGCTGATGAGTCAAAAATTGCACCAAAGTGTTTAACATCTGTGGCTAAATGATCTTCCTGCCACTTCTGAAAACACTCCCAGATTTCACTCCTATTACCTGTATGACACACAGGTGGTGATCTATGTTCCAAGTACATCCAGGATTGCCTCTATTTTAACACCTTCACTGTGATTTTTTTTTTTTTTAAATTAGGGTTCTGCACAGATTGCTGTAGTTGAGGATTCTTTACATATACAATGCAGCTTTGATATGTATGTTTGTTCTACAGATGTTGCTTTCTCTCTTTAGGAGTTGTAATATTGAGTTGTTGATTACTCTGTTGGCAAAGTATGTTGTAATAACGCTTTATAGTACCACATTTTGAGATGCATGACAAGAAAGACATTGTACAAGTCTGGTGGTGCTAGCTTTGTATTCTGGGTTTCAGGTTTTTGAAATTTGGCTCTCTCTTTTATTACGCTACCATCTGTTTCCTTCTAGTCTGAAGACTGTCAACAGCTGTTGTAAATAATCCCAATCTAGTATTTTAATAAAGCCTAACAGGTCAGTGTATCTTGAGCTTGCATATGTGTTAGTGAGCAAATCCTCACTTAAAAGAGAGAAGCCTACATTTTTACTGAATGTATAGAAACTATATAGTATATTCATGCCAAAAGAATAAATTCAACAATGGCATCATATCACAGATGCTATGCTGGTAATTTCATGTTTAGCATGCATTGCCACATCTATAAAGACATATTTGGAATTCATTTTCCATTTTTAGTGCTGTGGAATGACAAAAGGTTCATTGTGGACTTCGTTTTCCAGGATATTACATATGATCAGATGGTACCAGGGTGAAATTTGTGGTGACTAGATTGGCTTTTCATTTCTGTGTAACATATATAGATCAGAGACTTTCCTGTCTGAACCTATATTTAGTGAGCCTCCTTAAAGAAGCTAAATTGCAATCTCTTTGGGTGTGCATGTCGTAAATTTGTTACTAATTTACAGTTTGAATTATACATTTTACTGGAAACTAGCAAGGAATTCACTATTGCTTATGTCAAGGCTGCTTCCCCACTCTGAACTTTAGGGTACAAATGTGTGGGCCTGCATGAAAACTTCTAAGCTTAACTACCAGCTTAGATCTGGTCCGCTGCCACCATCCCAAAGCTAATTCCCTTCCCTGGGTAGCCTTGAGAGACTCTTTACCAATTCCCTGGTGAATACAGATCCAAACCCCTTGGATCTTAAAACAAGGAGAAATTAACCATCCCCCCTCCTTCCTCCCACCAACTCCTGGTGGATCAAGATCCAACCCCCTTGGATCTAAACACAAGGAAAAATCAATCAGGTTCTTAAAAAGAAGGCTTTTAATTAAAGAAAAAGGCAAAAATCCTCTCTGTAAAATCAGGATGGAAAAATAACTTTACAGGGTAATCAAACTTAAAGAGCTCAGAGGACCCCCCTCTAGCCTTAGGTTCAAAGTACAGCAAACAAAGATAAACACTCTAGCAAAAGGTACATTTACAAGTTGAGAAAACAAAGATAAACTAGCACGCCTTGCCTGGCTGTTTACTTACAAGTTTGAAATATGAGAGACTTGTTCAGAAAGATTTGGAGAACCTGGATTGATGTCTGGTCCCTCTCAGTCCCAAGAGCGAACAACTTCCCAACAAAGAGCACAAACAAAAGCCTTCCACCCCCCCAGATTTGAAAGTATCTTGTCCCCTTATTGGTCCTTTGGGTCAGGTGTCAGCCAGGTTACCTGAGCTTCTTTAACCCTTTACAGGTAAAAGGATTTTGGAGTCTCTGGCCAGGAGGGATTTTATAGTACTGTACACAGGAGAGCTGTTACCCTTCCCTTTATAGTTATGACAGTTTACTAAAAAGCCTCCCCTTCTGATTTATGTAGTCTAGAATGGGGTGGGTATTACATTTTTGAATTATTTTAAGACCTCAAATTGAAATCTAGTCAATTTAAAAAACTAGTTTCATGTCAAGTGCCTGCCCTGAGACCCCTGCCAATGTTTGTGATTTCACAATCACATTTTCCTATTTAAAAGAATATTTCTTCTTTGTGTCAGCAAAACCCCACACCCACCAAGAACCCAATCTTCAAGTTGTTCCATGTGTTAAGAGAAACTGACAATGCACAAATTACTGCTAAATGTAGAGAGAACAAACTCCCGAGATGACTATAATAGTGGATTTAAAAAAAAAAACACACAAAAATACATTTGGCTTGTAAGTTGATGTCCCTTTTTCTGAAAGCTGTTTTTGCCTTCTAGAAAATCCCTTCAGCTAAATAGAGGCCCTTGAGTTCTGTTTCCTCACATTAAATCAAATATCCTATGTTCCACTTATAAATTCAAGATAGGAGTATATTCACTACAGGATTGAGTAGCCCTGGAACTTAAAAAGAAGGGACTAAGAAGAAACAAAGCCCTTTTTTGCTTAAACCAAAGAAAGTTTAGTAACGAGATACTGTACATCTAAAGAGAAGTCAGAAGGGAAGAAGTTTCCCTAGCTGAATGTTTAACATTTGAATCCCAAATAGCTCCTAGTTTTGGATCCAATGTCTGACTTCTGATCTAATAAAATACACTTTGTTGTAGAATTCCTATTGACCAGTGTGTGCAGACTGTGTACAGTGAGGCATGGAGTGTTGCAAGCAGTGCCTTGGCACATCAGAGGTGAGCTTATGGGATGCTGTTTGGCTGACACACGTGCTGGGAAGCATATTAAATTTGTAGCTCCCAGATTCTAAAACTTTAAAAATTATTAATCTGCCAAAGAAAGTAGCCCCATCGTGGCTGATAGAAGTGGGATCAGCTGTTTCATGTTTTAAATCCTCTGCTCCTGCTGATGAGAACACCAGATGGAGCAAGAAAATGCTATTAGCTTCTCTGCTCTCATTTCATCCTGCACCTCCAATCCTGTGCGCCTCCATATTTTTCCCCCAGATGCTCCCTCAGTTTTCTCCTAGGCTTGTCCTCTCCCCATGTAGCTTGCTGCCCTGTGCTTGATTCAGCCTCCTACTTCCTATCACAATGTCCTTACTTTCATCCTTAAAATGAACACCTTTCATGAAGCCACCCTATGCTGACTTTGGACACAAAGTGCGGTGACAGTCAGTGAAGTGATGTTCTTTATGGTAAAAGGCTTTGGGGGTAGCAACCCTGACCTTTTTAAAAAAAAAATGTTAAGTAATAGCAGTATATGTTTATGGTACTATTTATAATTACCTCTCTCCTACTTGCTGAGGAGGATGGACTCTCTTCCCTACCCCTCTTTGTTACAAATGTTGGGGATTTCCCATCTCCTTTTATTCCATGGTGTGTCTATGGATCCTGGATGGCTTGTTTTCTTCAATTCTTTCTTCCCCTAGCCTCCAATGTAGTTAGGTCAGGGGTGGGCAAACTACGGCCCGGGGGCCACATCTGGCCCTCCAGATGTTTTAATTCGGCCCTTGAGCTCCCGCTGGAGAGCAGGGTTGGGGGCTTGCAAAGGGAGTGCTGATCTCCAGGGTCTTCATGGCAGTGGATCCAGTCACAAAGTATGGGTCAGAATGACTGCACCTATGGGAGATTCCCTGCAGCTACTCTTCAGTTGCAAGCTCTGCGGCATCAAGCCTGCTGCACCTCATGAAGCAGTGGTATTAGAAACTTGAGCACATAATAACAATAAGTCAATCGTGCTTGTCATTGAAAGAATTGAAAACACTTTCCAAACATTCTCACATCATTCCTTTTGGGAAACTGAGGCACAGAGATTAAGTGTCTTGTTGTGTGCAATGACAGCTGAAGTCTGTGCCAGAGCTGGGAATGGAACCTAGACCTTTAACCAAAAGAGCAGTCTTCTGGCATAGGGAGACAAGAAGCCAAAGCAGTTCTTTTAAATGTAAGAGCTTAAAAACATAGTTTAATTTAAAAATCCATTTTGATGACCTTGTTTTTTAAAACTCCATAGTGCATAGAATGAAGCAGCCAGGATCTATTCGATGATGAGGCTGAATAGCCAGCTATCCTGATTATCTTCCAACAAAGACATTATATAGCCTTTTTTGCCGGTCACACAACTGCTTTTCCCACAGGTACTTTTTAACTAACTAAAACATGCACAGATTTATTTGAATCTGGTGTCTAAAATGTAATGGAATCTACTGTAAAAATGGCACCACCTTACTCAAATTTATTCTCAGTGTGTATTCAAAGTCCCATTTACTGGTGTCCGGTGTTACTGTTTCTTATTCTGAGACATCAAGATTGTATGAGCTGTGATTCTGTTGCAACTTGTGTGATTTGACTGGATTGTCTCCCAGTCTGCTACATCTGTGCAAATCCTCCGCAAACAGTGAATTCACACCAGTGTCTCAGGAAATAATTTGAAGACAATTGGGGGATGCACAAGTGTAATTAAGGGCCTCTTTTAGCCTAAATAACCTTTGCTACTGAGGTGGGCAGCATCCAGCTTGACTTTCTAATCCCAGACTCAATTTGCAGGGTTGACTATTGTAAAATAATACTAATAAAATTTCAGGTTTCAGAGTAGCAGCTGTGTTAGTCTGTATCCACAAAAAGAACAGGAGTACTTGTGGCACCTTAGAGACTAACAAATTTATTAGCCCACGAAAGCTTATGCTCAAATAAATTTGTTAGTCTCTAAGGTGCCACAAGTACTCCTGTTCTTTTTACTAATAAAATTGTAAACCTGAGCACACTTGATATGGAAATCTGAGACGAAAAACATGACTCATGTTGTCTTTTTACAAATTCACTCTTTTAATAGTTAACCTTTCACATTGTGTCTGGGCTACCTGCATCACTTTTTAGCTTGCATACTTGACACGCTACAGCTGTAAGAATTGTGGATTGTAGACTGTCTTGAATCAGTTAGGGGAGGAAGGACTGGGTTAAACATAAACAGTACTAGAAGAAAAATGTTTGTTAATGGAAATAGGCATGGTAAAATATATTTCATTAGTAAAGGTCTAATATTAAAACTCACTAAAATTAATGTTCATTTCTTTTAAAAAGGCTTTTCATTTCAATCCCCCCCATCATCATTCTGACCTCTGTGCTTGTTTGTTCCCATCAAACACCCAACATTTGCCTTGCTTTGCCTTGCCTTTTAGGCCCTAATTCTGCAGTCAGCTGCATGCATATGGACTTTTGTGCGGGCATAACTTTTTCTATGCAGGGGTTCTTCTTATTCAGTAGGCCTGCTGCTATTGCAATATAAACCAAAGGCCCCTATTGTATCGAGTTCTCTACTGAGGTAAATATAAATGCATTAATTTGAAAACGCTACATATTGGCTTTCACAGCAATTGCAAATTGCTCCTCTCATGAATATCTTTAAATTCCCTGACATGTCACTAGTAATATAAGCATATGTACAGTTTTACATCTCCAAAGAGCTGTATAAACCTGAATTAAATGCTAATTTTCCATATTACTAATAAAATGAAGTTATTAAAACTAAAATTTAAAAAAATCTAACTTTTTTTCAACATTTACATAGCTTTTCTTCATAAACATTGAGATCTATTTTCTTATTCCAAATTGTGCAGATTCACTTTTGTTTATACTTCTTTACACTTTTGGTTTTTGTACACAAAAACAAGTGCTGCCACAGGTGGATTACATCTCCTTGTAGTGTTTGCATGAATATTTTTTCTCATGGAAAGTCACAAGAATGTGTTTCTAGAAGTAATTAAAAACTTAGTCTTTCTGAAATCTCAGCCTTATTGTTATATCAGTGATACTTTAAGTATGTTTTAGAATGCATTATTCCAGATTAACCAATTACTGATCCTGTGCTATTTGCACTAATTGAAACCTTAATATTTGCATTTGTATGAAATGTCTGCAATCAGAGGATTTTTGGTTCTTATACTTTCTAGACTGATATGCCCTGGTTTATGTAAACTACATTAGAGGTTGAGGAGGGAAGAGTAAACATTTTTTTTCTTTTAGATAATTGGTAGAACGGTTGTGAAGTAGGATAGTGTAACATTTGGCTCTTGTCACATTGCATGCACAATAAAATGAGTCATTCTTCCTTGGTTAATCTTGTTCCTTAGGCCAAGATTCATGTGATGTTCTCTCTCTGAGAGATCAAATTAGTCCCTGTTTGAAACCTTATTTAAGAAAGAAATCACACCGCAGGTTACTGATGCTTTACTTACCATTTATTTTGATTCTCTCTTCTGCCAACTGTTTCAGTTCCATAGCATCCACTTACGGAAAAAAATTGGAACCTAATCCTGCTAATTATAACTCTTGCATGTAGTCCCATTAAAATTAAGGGTGGACAAGATTGAATTGTGGTTTTGGTTTGTTTGTTTTTGTACTGTCAAGACATTTACCCAATTTTTATAGTTTAAATTAGATGTCTTGTCTGGTACCAAACCCTGCAGTTCCATTACTAGCTTTAACATTGAGTTTGTTCATGAAAATATTTAAAAGTAACAGTCTGAAAACAATCATTGTAGCGATGATTAGTATTTTTATTTTGTGAGAATTTTTTTTAAAGTGAAACAATGTGTCAGTGTAACACTGAATGTGATTATTTTTAAACAGGTGTCCTCTGTACCAAGGAAGAGAAAATAACGATCATTTTTGTGCAGTGCTTTGTTATAAAAAGGGGCAGGTAAATGCTACTAGTGGTAGAATCTGTAGTAGTAGCGTATCTCTCCCTTTCTTTTGATGATACTTGAGCCAGATACAGAGAGGAAGGAATTAGGATAGTCTTGTTACATACGCCATATGGTTACATTAGAGAGCTTACAGCGGCGCAGCTGTGCTGCTAACTCTCTAGTGTAGCTCCTCTAAACAGACGGGAGAGAGCTCTCCCATTGGCTTAATTACTCCAACCCCCGCGAATGGCGGTAGCTTTGTCGGTGGGAGAAGCTTTCCCGCCGACGTAGCACTGTCCATGCTGGTGCTTAAAGTGGCATAAATTATGTCACTTGGGTGTGGCTAATTCACTTATCCTGTAATGTAGCCATAGCCAATCAAGTGAGTAGCCTCTTGCTGGGATACTTTAAGTGATGTGATCTTTGGAGCGAGGGCCAGATGAAGGCAGACAGGGTTTAGGTGGGAGGGCTTTTATCATAGATTGGGAATGATGTAACGATGAGCTCTGTAAATCATTTTCTTTAATCTGGGAAGAGATGACTGCAGGATTGGTGGCCTCTTGATACTAACAGATAAGGGGGAAAAAAACAGTACTAGAAGTTTGGTGAGAAAGTGGAGACATTGGCTACATCCTGGGCATGGATACCTTGAGCACAACCCATCCCATGAGGCAGAGTTCTGGTAGAATATGAGACCGTATAATAGGAGACTATCACAATACTACAATATCTTATTTAATGATGACTGTTCTCCTGGTGTTATTTTCCCTGGCAGTGCATTAGAAACATTTCTCTTAAATCAAATTCTTGCCAAGTGTCATTCACCAAATCAGGAGTTCATGATCAGAGATATTACATTAGCTTTGGTTTCTCCTATCAAACTATTATGCCAGTGGCAAAACGGAAAACTTTTGAAGAGGAATTCTCATCAACACACTTCAAGATAGATGGGTAACACATATAAGACAAAATAGACTTTTTGTGGCTGATCTATAAGCCTAGGGAAAGGCTCATTTGCTTTTAAATTCTATCACTTGTTTGATGTTCAGTTATGTATTTTGAGAAGAATATTCCAAAACTGAGCCCTATGGCTGTGCAAGGCAGAACAATTCTATTCCTCTTAATCATGATTTTGAAATTGCCATGCTCTGTTGCAATCATAAGACTGCTCACAAGTTTGCATCAACAGGCTCAGACTACTGCTGAGCTGGAAACAATTGGATCATTCAGACACTAATATATTGTCTCTGGTACTGTATTTGGTAGTATAAGCTTAAAAAAAATAAAAATCTCATTCAATCCCTTGTAGGACCCCAAGTTGAAAATTTCAAATTACTTAGCCCAGGTATCAAATAATTGTGAGCTGAAAAAGAATTTTGGCCAACATACTGATAAGCAAGAAAGGATCCCCATATTTGCCATGCTAATGTGATCTGCATTTTTGCCACCAGCAGTATCAGCGTTTCCACAGTCCCCAAACATGTGCATATTTGTAATTCTGGTAAGACAGCCCATCATTCGTACTGAAAACTTGTTGGTTTCTTTTTGGATGTGTGTACCCTGGATGTTGTTTAAGGAGACATTCAATATTTTTAGGGCCTAAATTTTGTTTACTTTAGAAAGGTAATATCATGAAGAACATATACATATACTATTTATTTAAAACATCTCATACCCTTAGTATCCAGGATCATAACTTGGATTTGATTCTGTAGTTTGGAAAAGTCTGTTTTTGTATTTGGATGGTAGTCCCTTAATCCAAGTGCCTATTGATTACTGATACACATGAAGGGAGGAGGGATTTTTTTATTAAAATCATTCATCTGACGAAGTGGGTATTCACCCACGAAAGCTTATGCTCCAATACGTCTGTTAGTCTATAAGGTGCCACAGAACTCTTTGTCGCTTTTTACAGATCCAGACTAACACGGCTATCCCTCTGATACTTGACACTTTTATTAAACTGATACTGTGAAGAGCTACTGAATTTGTGTGAAAGTACAAGTCTCTTAGCAAAGCAATTAGGAAGCTAGTAGTCTTAATATTTTTGCCTGGTTTATGCAACTGTATTCAGAACTGGGTTACTGGGCTTCATTGAAAGATGAATTCTTGTAACTTCTGTGCAAACTACTCAAAAGACAAAATATTGTTTGTATGAAAAATAAAACATTGAGAGGTAGAAACAACTTTGGTGCACCGAGCATATCTTTTCTTCGTGAGACATTGAGTGTAGTCCAGTGGATAGGCCACTGAACTGGAAGTCAGGAGATCTGGCTTCTTGTCTGAGCCACTGCCCTGTTGTATGAGCTTGGGCAAATCACTTCACCTGTCTATCTTACTTACATGGCCCGTTACTGTAGTTTCTGAGCTTCCTACAGTCTTAATGTATTTGTCCTCACAACACCTCTGAGGTAAGGAAGTGCTATCCCCATTTTGCAGATGGGGAATGGAGGCAGAGACTCCCGGTTTGGCCACGTGCCAGTCCGTGACTGACCGGGGAATTGAACCTAGATCTCCCATATCAAGAGATGCTGGAACAATTTGTGTAGTGAAGGTGCTGAGAGCCATTGAACCAAACTGTAAACCTTGTATATGATGGCAACCACATTATGTCCGGGGGTGCATTCCAGCATCTATGCCCATGTCCCAAACTAACTCCCTAACCACTGGAATTCCCCTCTGTACTTGTATTTCTCCCATGTATAGAAAGGAGATGATGATAACTGCATCTTAAAGATCTTAGATATCTAAGAGCTAAGTATTAATAACTTTTTATTCAGTTGTTACGATTAATGGTTTGTTTAATATGTGTTGTGTGTGAACACAGAGTATTCTGTATTTTTTCTTTTCCTTAGCATCACAGCTGTCCCTCACCCATTGGTACTGAGGATTAGCATTAAGATGATGAATATTTAAGCTGATAAGAGGTTAAAAATAATGATTTTCTGTTATCTGTAGATAACGTTGGGAATAAAATATTCCCAGTTACACTTTGAATAAAGCCCTTTTAAAGTGCTGAATTGGAATTAGAAAATAAACCTTAAAACTGTTCAGTTTGGCTGCGTATGTTGTATTCTTTGTTTTTTGGCTAGGGTTAGATGGCAGAGTTCCCCTAGATATGCACCTATATTTCATTTTATGAGGAATGGGAAGATAAAAAATTAAATCAGCGATGAGGTATGTGAGTTGTTTAAAATATGTGTAGTTTATACTCTATCTGCCTTTTGTTACATCCTGTATTTTTCTGTAAACAAGACAAAGCAAACTCAAAACTGCTAGGTATGGTTATGTGGAGTCACTGCAGATTCAAGGAGTAAATTACATTCCATTGGCCACTGGATGAGCTCTTGTGCTGGTGCAATTTTTTTTTTTTTTTTTAAACCTGTGCCAACAATCCTGCATCAGGATTCACTATCCAGGGATCCCTGCTGAGTCCTGTCAAATTCAGTGGAACACCACAAGTCTGTGTTAGTGGATCTCTATGCAGTATCTGGTCTTGATAGGTTGTGGATATACAAGTGGAGACTGAACCCCCCCTCCCCCCGCCCCCCAGGCATTTCTGGGTGTGTCTCCAAATGGTTGTTAATTTTCTAAATTAGAATTACACTTAAAGTATTCTGGTAGAATCTTGAGCTAGCATGTCATTTCAAAAAATGAAAACAACAAGGAGTCTGTCTGGTGGCACCTTAAAGACTAACAGATTTATTTGGGCATAAGCTTTTGTGGGTAAAAAGCTCACTTCTTGTAATAATAATTGTAATAATAGAAATCCTTAGCAAGGTACACTCAAAGAAGTGCTTCAAGATCTTTGAAACCAAACAGTTTTAGTAAAAACTACACTTTAAAAAAAATATTGAGAACAAAATATGATATTCACGTGGCGGCCAGGCCTTTAAATTGTGCCCCTCGCTATCAACGTATACAGTTTGATAGTGCCCCCTCCCACCTCACCAACCAGGCAGGCGAGCCATCGTCTCCTCAGGCTGATCAAATGGGAAAACAGGCAAGGGACTGCCGAGCACGCAGCCTGGCCTTCCCGGGCTCCCACATGTCCGTCGGGGTGAGGGGCACCATGGGGCGTACACTGCCCCTTGCCTCATTAGGGACCAGGGCCAGCAAGAGGGTGAAAGGCCAGGCAGGTGCAACAGCCAGCCCCCGCCAACACCCTCCACCTCAGCAGCCCGCTGAGTGCCTTGAGCTCGTCACCTGGCATCCCTGCCCCAGTCGCCCACCCAGCACCATGGTGTGCCTCACAGGCACCCCCAGTCTGGGCATGAGGGAAGGGCTCATGGGCTCCCAGCCATTACCTATCACAGTTGCGATCACTGCATTGTCCAGGCGTAAACAGAGAGGCACCACTGAGCCCCGGTCCTGGGGTGTTGCAGGGCCGATACACCACGGGGCTCAACAGCCATGGATGGCTCCGAGTGAGAACAGCCATGAACCCTCCAGCCTCCTCCAGCTGTCCTGGCAACTGCTGTCTCATGGGGCCTGCCCCTTCTCATCACTCACTGCCTGGCAGCTCCACTTTGCCCTCTGCCGCAGGTGCTGGGCTCCTCCGGGCCTGGGCAGGGCCATCGCCGGCTGCAACTCTGCTAGCGGGGAGAAAAGGGGGGGGGGGGTGACCAGCTCCCGGCACAGGGTTCCTTGTCCTCGGATGCTCTGCCGGTTGGAGGGGGCCTTGCTGGAGGGGGAGGGGAGCGTGACTGAACCTTTAAATTGTGCCCCCCCCCACTATCAACGTATACAATTTGGGGGGCAATGCCACTGCATTGCCCACTCCCCAGTAGGGTTGCCAATTTTGGTTGGACGTATTCCTGGAGGTTTTATTATATGACATAAGCTTTAATTAAAGATTAATCTTTAAATTCCTGGAGACTCCAGGACAATCTTGGAGGGTTGTCAGATCTATTCCCCAAACACTGCCCATGGTTGTGCTGGAGGCCCACAGTTTAGGAACCCCTACTCTAGAGGTACATGATACTGTTTTTTCTACACCGAGCAGTTGATTGGTCTGCAGACAAATGATTTGCAGTAGATCCTCAACAATTTATGCTTGTGACTACAATACACATGTATCACAGAACATGGCAAGTTAGCAAGCTAGCAAACTTTTTAAAAAGCAAGTGCATTTTAAATACTTCATGCTATAGTAATTAGACCTCGCTATAGAACTTGTTAGATCTTTAAATCTTTGCTGCAAAGTGGAGAAACTACTACTGTCTGTGTGGTTTTATGGCAGTGCAGGCTAGCAAGCATTAATTAGTAATAAGTCGTCTTTCTGTATGCTTTTAACGTACATGTGTTTGCACAATATAATCTGCTAAACAATAAAGTGAATCTTTTATTGAATTTACAACAACATTTTAAAAGCACTCCAAGTTGGAGTAAAGTCGCTTATACAATGTATCATGTGCCAACCATGAGAACACTCAAGTAGGATGCATAGCGTGTGTGTATTTAATATAATGAGAGAGGGAGAAATGGATACAAATAGATTGTTGGAACATATGACAGGAAATTACATGTATAGTGTGAAAAAAAAAATCCAATGACTATGTAGATTCAAGTGAAATAAATCTAACAGTCTGTTTTCCCCAGCAGGCAGTACTGTTGGATGAAAGGTTTTCCTGCCAAAGATCATTTTGATTGCCCTTTGTTTTGACCATGTCACTCTTTGCATCCCTCCACTGGCTCCCCCTTTTCTGTCATATCAAACATAAGTTGCTTGCCTTCACTTCACTTTCAAGACTCTTCTCAGACTATTCCCATCCCCCATCATCCCTCATTCTATATTGAAAGGTTGACTCCGCCCTCTGATCAGCCCATCATGTCATCTTCCATCCACTCACATGTTAAATCTTCCAACAGGCACTTTTGTGCTTTCTGCCATGCTGTCCCTGAAACTTGGGAGGAATGCCCCATAAATATCTGTAAAACTAACTTTTCATTCTTTCAAATCCCTCTTTAAAGGCTTCTCTGCCAGAATGTATACAAAAAATTTGACAGTGGTTAGGCTGCTGGTGTGCTCAAAGCACTGATGATCATGCTGACCAATATTGTCTCTTCGTTCCTTTGTACTCTGTATTGGTCTGTCTATATTGATTAGTTGTGTCTTTTCTTATGCTTAGATTTTAGGCGCTGTTGGGTACTTTTCGTTCTGTTTGAACAGAGCCAAGAGTGGGGCCCTAGTCCACGACTGGGGATCCTAGGCTCTACGATCATACAAATAATAAATAACTGAAAACCCCTAAGAAAGCGTGTGTATCTAGAACCCTGGGTTTGTTTTTGCAATGAAAAGGCAAATACAGACTCAAAGTTTTATAAATTCCCTGCTCAGAGAAAGCCATATGGGAGACTTTTAAAACAAACAAACCAGATTTCATGACTCTTGTCCTGAAGCTCAAGGTAAGGGTTTTGATAGTAGTTTGACTACCAAGCTCGGCCTGAAAGTGTCCCATGGAAAATTGGCATTCTAGTCAGTGATGCAAAGGCGCCCATGCACAGCCACATCAGAGCTTGTGGATGTAAGGATCTTGTTCACTTAGCAAGACAAAAGCAGAATAAATAGGGAGGGAGATGTCAAGCATACGTCTAGTTTTTTGATCCAGCTAAAATGTATGCATTGGTAAGTGCCCCCAGATGGTAGAAGAAGCTGACTGAGTTTATTACAAGGCAGTTTATGAGCAGAGTTCCTTACTCGCCTTCTGTAGGGCTTGGGAGTTACCTGAGCTCTGAAGGGTAAATCTTTGTGTAGCCTATGTTTTGCTGAATAACTTAAATTCAACCCAATCACTGTCAGGGAAATAAAACCAACAAGGAGTCTGGTGGCACCTTAAAGACTAACAGATTTATTTGGGCATAAGCTTTCATGGGTAAAAACCTCACTTAGTCTTTAAGGTGCCACCAGAATCCTTGTTGGTTTTTGTAGATACAGACTAACACGGCTACCCCCTGATACTTGTCAGGGAAATGACATTCTGGTTTCTTGTTCCACACTGAGTTCCCTGAAGAGAAATCTCCTGTGCTGTGGTAAACAATTGATATAATGAAGAAAGCATAATTCATGAACAAGGATTGCTCCTTAAGAAAGGACTTCATTTTAGACAGGCCCAGTCCAGGTTTTAACATTCCTTCCTTTCCTTTAATAGGCAAATGTTTACCAGCTAAGCCCCTAAGGCAGGGGTTTCAAACTCAATTTACCTTACGGCCAGTGCCAGTCCTCAAATCCTCCCAGCGGGCCAATAATGTCACTGAAGATGGTGTTCAGAAAAAAAAAAAGTTTATATTATATTTTTTATTTCGAATTTCTTAAAAATAATAAAACTGTCATACAACTTTATATAATTCTTCACTGCCAGAGAGTTTGTGTTTGCAGACACCTGGCAACGCTTCAGTTCTGTCAGTTTGTTGATGTTTGGCCTCAGTGACTGAGCAGTTGAAACCTTCAAGAGTGCAGCAAGGTGTGCATCAGATAGTTGTGTTCAGTGTTTTGACTTACTTTTTTCCATAATGAATATAAACGACGCTGCCTCCATGGCTGACTCTGCCCAGCAACTAGTGATGGTATTTCTGGCTGGGGGAGAGGGACAATGGGAGCTGTGGGGGGGCCGTGCCTGCAGCAGACAGAGCCAGCAGTGTGGCTGCATGGGTCTCTCCTCCACGGGCCACGGTGGGGAGGTTCTTGGGCCACAGATGGCCCACAGACCGGGACTTTGAGACCCCTGCCCTGAGGAATGCATGTACCAATAGAACACTAGTATCTAAGAATGTCAGTTCTCTACATTGCCTTGCACAAGAGTACCACAGTTTCACTGCTGGGTAGGTTGATGTCTCCCTATGCTTACCTTTTCTAACCCCCAAGATAGAGGGGAATGTGTGTGAGGTTTTGGCTTTCAAAAAACTTTGCATTGTTCAGAGTAACCTAAGGCAAAGAGATGAGTCTTGCATATGGACATGAGAGGTGCCAAGGAAAACTTCCAGCCCTCATGAGTCTTAAACTTGAGAACAGAATAGTAAAGCTGTTGTGGGAGGTCTTGTTTTTGGAAGGAGAAACGTTCCTTAGTTAGCCTGGCTTTCAAGGTTATCTTGAATATGAGAAACACCATTGGTCCTGTTTAAGTGTTTAGGCTGCCTTTTTGAGCCAGGCGATTGAAAATTTTGTTCTGTCTGAACTTGGACTAAAACTTGACCAAAGGAGTGGTGAGGTTTTTTTTTTTTTTTATTAACATTGGTATTTCTGATTGAGTAGTCTTAAAGCAAAGACAATTATGGGCAACCGAATTATTGAAGAAAACAGACTATTTCTAGTTAGTTTCTTATTCTGCTGGCAATGCTTCAACTCCTAGGCAATTATCATATTTGTAATCACACATCTGGTTTTATTTTGTAAATGAAACCTTACAAATAAAGTAATAAAGTAAGTGGTCTCAGTGTTATTTTTTTATGGTGATTTGGATGATTAATGCCCTAAAACAGGGAAATGACAAATTATTCCTTTGCCATTTTTGTCTTGTTTCCACACAGTTGTGGCCCCTTGAACACAATGAAGTAGTCTGGAAACAAATTAACTAAATGAGTATCAGGTTGCTTGGTGAATACTTTGTCATTTGTAAATTTAATTTCATTTATATAGAATATTTACAGAGATTACTTCCTGCTCAGAAAACTATTCCTGGTCATGCTACAGAAATGTACAAGGACATTATACATGTTGGCCATGGATGCTGATCAGACTTCCTAGCACCACAATCATGTGAAGAACTGTTTGAAGTATGATGGTATTCTGAAACACTTAAAAGGCTCAATATAGAATTTTGGTCACATATTAATGGACACTTAAAATTAATTATGTGTATTTTCTGTTTTATATTATTCCTCTAAAAATAGCTTAAATTATTAACTGTTTGGTCCAGCACATGGAAAAACACCTCAAAGTTACTTCCTCTTGGCTGCTTTACCCATCCTTCAGTTTTGATACTCTCTCTCCCTCAACAGATGTTCAGTGATTTCAAAACTTTCAGTCTGTGTTGGGATAAAATATTTTCAGTGAGCATTTTTATATGGGGATAATCAGGAAAACTAATCTGAATTAAGTAAATGTATGAATTTAAAGTGGATTAGTTAAACTACATTAAGTCCTGTGTGGACACACTCATTCAGACTCAAAGTGGCCTTAATTCACTTACAAAAATAATATTAAAAAAAGAAACTGCACAAACCAAATGCTTTAAAAAAGGTCACAATTTATCAGTTTTAAGGAGTGCAAAAAAACCTACAGCCAGTCCCTGCACTGCTAAAAACATTAGGAAAAGTCTCAAGAACTCTTGCACCTGCAGCTTGGAAGTCACATGAGAGACATCTCAATCCAAAACAGCATTCTTCAAAATAGAAGTCAAGCTGAAAAGTAATTAAAAAGCTAACTAGTTACCCAACTGTGCTATTACTTGTTAACATGTTGATCCCAAAGGGTCTTCCACAAATCAGAAATGAAAATCAGATCAAAGGAACCGGAAAGCTTACCATCTCAGAATGCAACTGGGAAAACTGGCTAACTGTAGTGAAACCTGTTTAAGACATCACCCTTATTAGGCAGTCTCTGGTTTTAAAAGATCACTGCAAAGTGTCTTTGTGTACAAAACGGCTTCACTTTTATTAGCCACTTTTTTTAACCCCCCTGCCTCCAAGTGGCTTTTTAAATTCAGTTAAACTCAGTAGTCAAATCCAGTGACTTCAGATGTGATAGGTTTGTTAATGTAAGTTATTTTCTTCAGACCACACAATTGTTGTAAAGCAAACAGAGGAAGAAATAGACCATTTAAAAATTAGTTCAAACTAAGTTGATGCTAGTTGGAAGGGGGAAGTTCTTTGAAGAACTGGAAAGGGTTACATTCTCTTCCATCAAAAGCCTCTACCTACCCTTTATACTCATTTGTTCATCAGATTGGTGCAAAGTTTGGGGGTCCTGTCTGACCCATCACTAACCCTAGATAATTAGGTATCATTGGTAGAAAACAGCCTTCTTCCTCCAATATCTTGCTAGGAATCTGTAATCCTTTCGGATGAGGATCTGGCCACAGTTATCCATATGTTGCCACTTCCAGATGGGAGTACTGTAATTCACTGCACCTGGGACTGAATGTCAGCTTCAACAGGATGGGCTGCCATGAGTACATCACCACCGAATTCCAATACAAAGAAGGAGGGCACTAACCTGAGACTTGGGTTCATTTTCCAGCTCTGACATAGATGTCCTGTGTAACCGTGGCTCTTAGTTTCTCTGTGCTACAGTTCTCCATCTGTCATACTGGACAAGTAGCACTTCCCTATCTCACAGAGAGGTTGTGAGGATAAATGTATTAAAGATTGTGAGGTGTTCAGATATTGTGGTGATAGGATCCCTATAAATACCCAAGACTGACAATGGACTAAGGCTTTGGTCTTCACACCTTCAAACAAGGAAGCCCCTTAAATACAAATACCCACGCTTCCCAAGAAAGAAGGGAGAAGAACAGAAAATTCTATTAAGTCCACTATGGACTATGCAGATTTAATTTACCTGTGATGTGTTTATCATGGTGATGCACATTCTAAAAAACCCTAAGATAGAAATGAATGTACCCAGACATCACGCAGTACAATTGATTAACATATTTTACTTAAATAGTGTTGCCAAAAATGTGTTCCAGAGACTTTTAATGTAACTTTAGCACCCTCGTAGCCAAGATGGAGTCTGCTCTGCAGGCCGCTCTGACCAAGAGTAGCGCGCGCAGGAATGCAGCAGGAAAAATCCTCACCAGGAGCACCTGTTCCAACCCCCCCCAGAGTGAACACACCCACCCACAGGAAAAGTACAATGGATATAGGAAAGGGAAATATTTATTTACAGAGGGATTAGAGGAGAAAAACAACAAGGGGAAATATAGAGGGAGAAGTAGAACAGACCAAGGCCCCACGGGCCCAGTGGTAGCACAGTCTGAAAGGGCAGACACTGAGCAGTGTGTCTGCACACAGAGTTCAGGAGTCCTGAGCAAATTTCCAGTCCAGTAGTGAGTCTTGGGTGCTCCTGGTTGTCTTTGGCGCCAGTAAACTTTCCCCTACAAACCCCTTCAGTGCCCTCTTCTGCCGCTTTCCGCAAAGCGACACAGAACGATGACCTCCCCACTTAACTAGCTAGCAGCCTCCCTCCTTATTTCCAATGCAGAGTCACAAGCCCCAGTACTCACAGCCCCATGCAGCTCTGGGCAGCAGTGAAACTGGGTCGCGCTCCAGTCTGTCCTTGTCGGGCGATTCCTCCCTGGCACAGTGTTCCTCCTGGCTCCTGTCCTGGGGTATCCCCGATCGGCTGCCCTGTCCAGGGCTGCCCAGAGGATTCAGGGGGCCTGGGGTGAAGCAATTTTGGGGGCCCCTTCCATTAAAAAAAAGTTGCAATACTATAAAATACTCTATTCTCGTGGGGGCCCCTGCGGGGCTCGGGGCCTGGGGCAAATTGCCCCCTTGCCTCCTCGCCCCCTCTGGGCGGCCCTGTCACTGTCCTTCCCAAGCGTCAGGCAGGTTCTCTGCTGCTTCGCTTTGTGAGGGCCTGCGGGCTGCAACCCTTCTCTCTGGAGCCCCAGAGCCACATCCTGGAGTTTCCCTCCTTTCTCTCACTGCTCCCCCTCCCCACGTAGGACAAAGATTTAAAGGGGCCATGCTCTCTAAACCCCAAAGGGGTTACATTAACAAGAACATCTAATTGTAATAGCAAATGCTATCACAGCGCATACTGAGATCAACATGAATAGTCAAATGCATTTAAATTTGTGTGGAAAAAGAAGAGACTATCTGCCGCAATACAGATGACAGTAAATGGAGTAGAAGACATCTCATGGACATAATGTTCACATGTTAGTGTATGTATCAAAACAAACTGTACAAGGTAAAATTACTTCCCAACCCCTGTTGTTTTCTTATGGTTGGTTAGAACATCTCAGGGAAATGGCTGGCCTGGCTCTTGATAGCAAATTGCTTGATGTGACTGAAGTGTGACCAGCTGATGATCATTTTGAATCATTGCAAGAATGTAACGTACCATATGGTCCGGGAGAAGAATGTAGTAAAATCTCATTCTGAGGGCAAGTTAGTGATGGAATGGTAAGGGAGGTGTCATCTGAATCCGTAAAATCTTCAGAATCATAATTCCAATGGTGTCACCCTCTGTGGTGTGGCAGGCAGGGGGCACTTGCTGCCCTCCTCCCTCCCCCACCTCCACCTCCCATCATTAGGTGATCCAGTTAATGGAAATTTTTATAATTCAGTGTCTTCAAAAGTGGTTGAGTTGGGTATCACTTGAAAGCCCTTTCTCCCAGGAAAAGGGTAGTAGCAAACATGACAAACCTAGAACAATTATGTAGCTATATATTCAAGAAAATGTTTAAAAATAAACATTTTTTTCATTATACGTTAACACGGGGATGGATTGCTTATATATGACATTGATCTTGGCTAATCCTAGGAAAGTTAGCCTTGACATGTAGGATTGAAAACAATTATTTATCAAAGTCATCACCAATGTAGTCTCTGTCTAGGGCACCACTAGACACATTGTCACACTGATCCTTGTCTGTGTCACGCTTGCACATCTCCATACAAGGCAGACTACTGGCCATATATTTGAAGGATGGTGAGCATCTGGTCTTTGCACATGAGCATCTGATTAGCTGAAGGATTGATTTTTGTGGAGCGCATAACTGGTGTGATTAACTATCCTCGAAGACCTATCCAGGCCCAATAGGGGAGGGTAGTTTTGGATGCATTCGATCATCCCAGAGACATTCCATTGCTTGATAGTTTGCCCTCTTAATACCAGGTATCAATGCACCCTTTGTTGGTGGCAATTTTTCCTCTGTTTTTCTGCTTCTTGGGAAACATTCACCAACGTAGCTCTGCAAGTATCATAATGTTGGTCTTCAAATGGAATACTCTGCATGTGAGCACCTCCAGTGCACTTATGCCCTTATCAGTGTCTGTCTTTCTCTCAGCCGTTCCAGAATGAGGAGAGTGTCTTCACAGGTTGAATCAAATCAGGGGCGGCCCTCGACTAGCTGCCAGTAACTGGTGCACTAGGCAAACCATGCGATTGGTGCCCCCACCCCCAAACCCCAAGGGCAGATCTAGGCTGAGGTTTTTGGTAAACTGGGAAACATTTTGCCCCTTTTTTCCTTTTAATGTTTTTTTAAGCGTTTATTTTAAAATAAACGCTTAATTATTTGGTTTGTCTGTCCATCTGTCTGTCCAATGTTTCTGAGATCAGATAAAATAGAGACGCGAAAATTTCAGAATAGATTTGTACATGACAGCTAGATGATATTTCAGTCCGATTTCAAATAAAAATGCATTAAAAATGTTAATTTTTATTACAAATCCAAAATCATCCATTATGCTATCCTGCTTTAACTGCCATTACCATCAGAAAGAAATAAGAAAACTCTTCAATGAACTTTAGCCTGTATTTACAAAACACTCCGAATAAAAAACTGTGCTCTTAAAACATGACTTTTCTTGCTTTAAGTTTTGAAAATTCAGTCACTAGTTCTTTTAGATCCAGTTTTCCATCTATTTCATACTCTATTGACATTGTGGCAAGTCTGGCAAGTCCAACAAGTCTCTTGGTCCATTGTTGAACGCAGATATGTTTTTATCAATTTTAACTGTGAGAAGCTACGTTCCCCACTAGTTATGGAAACTGGCAAAATTGAAAGAATGCATAGAGCTATAAAAATATTTGGAAAACTGTTTGTTTGTGAAAATAACCTCACAAACTTCAATACTTCTTCAGAAGTGGAATGTTTCTTAAGTAGTCTTGAAAAAGTCTGAAGTTCACTACACAAATCTGTAGCATCAATGTCTTTTGAATTTTCATGAGTCAATGAGCCGACTCCAGTTTTATACAATATTCTCGCATATGTTTTGCTGTTTTCTTTTGCAAGCTGTGGATATCATATAGAAAGCCAATACTGACTGTAGCTGCTGCATCTGTTGAAATCTTTCGCCAACCGAGTGAATAGCAGTATCAAGGACTGTGGAGCAGAAATTCACCTTGAACCTTTGTTTTGGGTTCTCAGTGGGTGTATCTCGTCCTTCATATGAAAACTGCTGTTTCTTTTGCTGAATGGTTCAAATTCTGTCGGAAAGTCTATTTCTTCAGCAAGCTCGAGAGACTCTACCAGTGTTCTTTTGAATCCTTCATCACTTCTGAATTCCTCCAGAATATTTTTAGTTTGCTGCAGTTTTTGAATAGAAGAATATATGTTCAAGTTCTTTTCCTGAAGCTGCTTACTAGTGAGGTTAATCTCGAAAAGGATATTATACCACAAAATGAGTGAAGTCACAAATTTGAACTTGGAAAAGCCATTTGCAAGAGCTTCTGCATCTGAACGTACCATGTTGCCAGATGATCCAGTAAAGGTAGTTTCATCAGAAATTTCAATTAGGGAATCATAAATGTTTCCAAGTTCATAGTGAAGAGGCTTCAAAGCATCAATGCGACTCTCCCATCTTGTCTAAGTGGTTTCACAGTTAGAGAATTCATATGGTGAGTCAGAATCTCCCAACGGCGTGTTGAGCCTGAGAAAAACACATAAACACGTTGCACCATGTCAAAGAAACTGCTTGCCTCCAAGCAGCATCTAGCAGCATCATTGACAACCAAATGCAGAGAATGTGCACTGCAAGGAACGAAAAAGACCCTAGGATTGATCTCCATCATTCTCCTTTGCACACCATTGTCTTTACCCTTCATATTATTCCCAGTATCCTACCCTTGGCCACGTAAGTTTTCAACAGATAATGACATTGTTTCAAGCTCTTGTAGAATAGTTTGTCATAAATACTCCAGTCATCTCCTTCAGTGGTATGAAACCCAAAAAATGTTTTTATGAGCTCTTCAACATTATCTTCATCTGCAGAATTTTCCATATCCACAAAATGAATAATCGTCATTTGTTCAACATGACTCGCATCTGGTGTTCAGTCCAGAATTATTGAAAAGTCTTTTGCAGAATGGGCAGCTTCTACAATTTTAATGGCATCTGCTAAGATTTGAATGAGTTCATTCTGCATATTTTTTCCTAAGTAATGAACCTGTGTTTCATGGTCGGTTATTTTATGTAGACGCTCCTTCATCACTGGATCAAACAAAGTTGGTATTCAACACATTTTAACAAGTGTCAATTACCTGGAGTATATAATTTTTCATTTCTACCGCAGCCGTGGAATGCTAAATTTTGCCCACCGAGAACTCTCACTAAAGCAATCAGACACTCTTATATTTGTTGTCAATATTCTTCTTTTTCCTTGATCACACGTAAATTTTCTTCATCAATAGTTTTTCCTTTTTTCAATCGTAATTCAAGGTCTTTCCAATTTTGAAAACATTCCAAATGTTCTGTACCATTTTCATGTTGAGAGAATTGAAGATACGTTTTTCCAGTCCTTCAAACCATTTTCAGTAAGTGATGTATCAATTACTTGATTTCTAAACAACTTGCAGCAAAAGCAAAACACAGAGTCCTTCAACACTGAATATTGTAACTAGTTTCGATGAATTTCTTCCCCATTCATGAGTTTCCTCTTGTAATGCTGAGCAGAGTTTTCTTTTATTTCCAGACTTAGGGAAGGGAAATTCATGAACTTGTTCGGGTCCATGTTGCACGAGAATTTGTCATACACTGTCATCACATGTGGGCCATGTAGCTGGGTCCCCATTCTGTAACTTGTTTGTAACTTCCTCATCCTTTCTTCCTTCTACTTCATTTACTTCAATTTCTGCATGGGTCTCTGAAGGTGAATAAATTTTCTTACTTCCATATCAGTCTGATGCTGTGAGCTTCCTTCATCTAGAAGTAAGTTTCCATCATCTTGAGTTTCCAAACTGCTTTTTTTGTGGATATGATATACCTTCATCTTGATGTTTCAAACTGCTTCCATGCGGATGTGAGCTAATCTCCTCTCCAAATAAAATTCCTTCATCTGGATGCTGTGAACTGCTTCCATCTTTATTTGGATTAAAGAGAAGATATTTCAGGAAGGATCCCTATTGTTTTGCTTGGTCCTTTTCCTTCTCAGCCTTTTGTTTGATACTCGGCTCCTGAGGGTTTTCTTTTTCTGCCATGGGGCATTTGAATATTATGTATTGTGCTCCCGACTGCAAGCAGCACAGCGTTAAGGATGGCTGACATACCCCCACCTCATGGTTGGCGATTTAAACCACATTGCAGCCATCCCAACTGTTTTTTCACTGCTTAAAGGTTCAGTGATTAGTAACATGCACTCACCTATTAAAACAGAGCATTTATATGGAAACAAAATGACCTTTTCGACATTATAACCAGACACCGGTTGTTTGGAAAGTAATCCCCTTCCTCACGGTTACCCGCTTGGAGTGTGACATCATCACTTTCTTGGTCTATTAAGCATTAATGCTGTTACTTTTCTTTTATGGATCTTATTTATTACATGTGAATCAGTTATAAAAAGAAAAGTTCATCATTTCACAGCCCAATAATAACGCTTAAAGATACTCACATTTTGGATTTATAATGCTGAGAGATGTTATTCTTTATTCTTTGGCACGAAGAAACACAATTTTCTACAGTAGTCGCTCAATTCTTAACCATCTACCTGCGATGTGTTTGTGAAAATGACCGTTTGACATGTATCAACTTGTGATATCTCCGCTCTACATGAATTTCCGGCTATATGACCTTGATGTATATTCGAGTTAGGTGTCACTAGCATTGCAGCTATTGCCGCTGGCAGATGTGTTTCATTTTGGCTGAGTTATTGCTTATCAAAATTGCGGAGTGGGCCATCTTGACCCCACGTCGCAAATTTGGAAAAAAAAAATCACTAAAATATTTATTTTTGCAATAAATAAGATTTGACATATTAATAACTTCTCAGAAATGTAGAGAAATAAACTATAATTCATATTCCCTGTGTGCACGGGAATTGAAATAATAACATCTTCGTTATTTTATTCGTATTTTTTTCATTTTTTATTTTTTTTATTTTTTCCCCTCGACTTTGGCACCCCATTTAACTTGGCACCCTAGGCGACCGCCTAGTTCGCCTATATGGACGGGCCACCCCTGAATCAAATGCCTTCCAGTAAGATAATTTGGTCTTTCTGACCAACTTTCCAGTGGTGGCACAGCCTGAAAGGGTGTAGAAGCCTGGCAGTGCAGTGGCTTTTAATGGTCCAAATGATAAGAGCACATCTCTGAGGGATATACAGTGATTCTGTTACCCAGCAGCTAGCACAAAAACAGTCTTACAGTAGTCGTGGGTAGAGTCTCACAGAGTGTGCTAGAACAGCTGTTGTACAAAGAGTTTAGTAGCAGAGAGCTAGAACAGCTGTTGTACAAAGAGTTTAGTAGCAGAGTGCTAGAACAGCTGTTGTGCAAAGAGTTTAGTAGCATTTCTCTCCATATTCAGTGATTTTGGGGCGGGGGGTGCCTCTGGAGTTGTTTTAATGCTGTATGATTGAATGACCATTTATATCCTTGATATTGCCACTGTTATACAATTGCAACAAATCTTGTACGAAGTATGTCATGTAAGCTGTCAATGGAAACGTTATGATTTGCTAAGTATGATTATCCTGTTTATATGCATGTATCATTTTGTATTTGAAGTTAGGATTATTGGCTATATACTAGCATCATACATATGTGTTCTATTCCTGGGTCACACCCACCAGGTGAAATTTACATTAAAGCCAGACAACTATATATTAGCTCTCACAATGGGCCATAGAAGAAACTCATTTCACCCAAATAGCTCTTCCTGTGGATGCCATAGCAAGGATATGTCTGCTCCTGTGAGTCATCAAGCCATGTAAGGGCATACAATATGCTCAAGTGACTCTGGGCTCCAACTTAGGCCAGTAACTTTTCCATAAACAGAGACAGTAAATTTCCAGGAATATGGCAGAGGATATAAAAGACTCCTAAGATCTCCGTTTTGCCTCTTTCCTTCCCTGGTTCTCTTAATTGTTGATTTACAATTTAAAACTATGGACTGAGGATCTTCCAAAAGATTGGAAGATCATCAGAGAGACTTTACAAGCCAGCAGTCTCTTCCATCACTGCTACAAACCTGATATAAGGACTTTGTAATTATTTGTATATATATAATGTGTTAACCATTATTAATTCTCTTCTTCTTTCCTTTTATTATTAAAACTTTAACTTTTAGTTACCATAGGATTGGCATCAGTGTGATTATTGGGTAAGATCTGAGTTATATATTGACTTGGCTAAGTGGCTGATCTCTTGCGATTAGCATATATGCCTCGGAGGGATGGACACTCTCCCGATCATGGGGAGCGTTCCTGGCTGGGGGTTGTAGAGCTGTTTGTGGTCAGAAAAGGTAGAGGAGGAAATAGCCTCTCCATTGGTGGCGCTGATATTTGCGGAGACATTCATAACATGAGCTGTGATGTAGTGGATGGTGCCAAAAGGATTATTTCAGTACTACAGGTATGGTTCCCTCCATTAGCAATAGATCGACCGGGACAATTAGAGCTTCTATTGTTGGTGCCAACTCTGATGGTTTGGGCATTGAGATGTCTCTACTGGATGTAGATACCACAGTTGTCTCAAAGTCCTTTGGTGCCAAACCAGAGGTTGACACATGACATTTGCTCGTATACTGTGAGAGTGCATTGTGTTATGCCCCTGGGAGGAGAGGGAAAGCAAGTGGCCTTTTTCAGTTCTCTACTTCTCTTGTCTTCGGAGAAGATTGGTGTCGAGAGTTATGTTGAGTGCAATGCACTGATCTCCCTTGCATCTGAGTTGCTGTTGTGGTACCAGACAGTGGTACCAGAGGTGCTCTTGGTACCAAATTGGTTTTTGGTTGCTTTGGCCCTGGCCCTGACAATGCCAGGGCCATACTCTTACTGGCTTGGGCATCTTCTGCCTGCTGGTTAGGGGGGTGATTAGACTGATTTTCTTTGTGGAAAAATCCCATCTTGTAGCACAGTCTTCAGTCCCAAGGATCTAACGTGCTTTTCATGGATTGCTCTGGAAGATACTATTTCAGACTGATGTCCCTATATTTTCTTGTCTTTGTGAAGAATGATTGGCAGATCAATCAGTGATTAGGCACATGGATCTCAACAGGGTAAAATAGCAGCTGTCTGTTGAGGAGAATTAAACTGTTAGAAGACAGGCAGGTCTGAAAACATGATGGTTTTGTATCGCCATTATGGATGGTAGTGTCATGAGGCACCAAATGGAATTAATAAAATCTTTGGGGGTTTGTGGAAATAAAAACAAAAGGGAAAAGAGAGAATTGTTAGGTAAATCGGGGCTTAATTTCTACTAAGCTAAGGATATGTATGGTTCCGTTCTCCAGCCATATGCGGTAGGAGGGAACTGAGGGACAGTTACAACAGGTCTACCTTTTATGCCCTCTGGGTTGGAGGTAGAAGGACATGCGGAATGTAGCCACGGCCAGATGGGCACTGCAGTTCAGAGATTCTGATCTTGTATGCACAAGGCACGTAGTGACCAATACAGACAAATACTTGAAGACGCATTCCAGTTTTGGAAAGATGGAGTTTGTGAAGGCAAAGGAATAGTCCAAAGGAGATGTTTGTCTGAGACAACTGGAGTTGACAAGACAGTGGGAGAAGTGAGGGGGTTTGGGGAATTGTGCACACAAATGTGGTTGAAACAAATTTGTTCTGATGTGACAAATTATATTTTTAACTTGATCCTCATAACAAAACAAACAATTCTATCCTGTAACATGCTGGCAGGTAATGACTTACATTAAGAGCAGATCAGCTAAAAATCTGGTTCTCCAGACTCTGGAATCGCTTCACAGATGGCTATGTGTGACCTGATTTAGAAATCTAATAGTCTGCCTTTTTGTTGTTGAACCGGTAAGCGTGTGTGTGGGGGCGTGTGTGCATGCTATGGATTTTTGCTCTATTTAATATCAAGCTAAAGCATTAAAGCAACAAAGATAAACCTATTCAAAGAAATTGAATATTTATAATCACAACTGGCTTTTTAAATAGATTTCATTTTTACATATTGCTTGATTAGATAACATTGGATTTTTGATTTACCCTCAACATAAGAAAATTGCGGTGATCTTAAAGGCATTGTTACATAAAGGAAGAAGGTAGGAAAAACAATAATACCTTGAGTTTAGGATATTATAAATGAGGTGCAATAGTATAATTGTCCTTGAGTATGCCTACCAATTTTGTGGATTTAATCAATTTCCTATTTTAAAATGTTTCTCTCATCCCTTCATCTTTGTGAAAGACAACGCATATGGTGTAGCTGACCATGCACAGATGCCTTATTCATAGCCAGTTGGACAAAGCGCTGTTAAATGCACAAAGTAAATAAATTTTAAAAACAATTTTTTTCCAAAATTTGTTACATTAGTTTTGGATGTTGCCTTGTAACTAAAGATGGTTAAAATTCAGACAGTTATGAGTTGATTGTTTTAATAGTCCAGAGAAGTATTTATTTCATCAATGCATATTGATTTACTAATATTTTGCAATGCCTAAAATAACAAAAGAAATTGCCACATGCAATAAAGGGATGATGTGCATCATCAGCCTCCGGTGATCAATATACATATATTTCTAAAAGTCAGCACATGTTTCAGAAATATCATTGTACACCTGAGCATTTCTCTATATTATTGCAAGCCTAGCTAAATGGAATACTAAAATAGGGAAAGAATGGCTTACATCTTAGTGGCATTTAACCTTACGTTGTGTCCTATTTGCAGATTTGTTAGGGTCAGGGCCAGCTCTAACTTTTTTGCCGCCACAAGCAAAAAAAAGAAAGAGTGCCGCCCTCCATAGCGCCGCCATAACACCCCCCCCCTCAGCACCCCGCTCCCCCCCCCCCCCCCCCGCCCCCCCCCCCGCCTCCCCCCGCGCGCCGCCGCACCCCCCAGGCCCCCACGGAGCGCCGCTGAACACCCCCCCACACACACACCGCAGAGCACTGTGCTGCCCAACTCTCCTGCCGCCCCACACACCTCCCGCCGATCGCCGCTAAACACCCCCACCGCCAAGCCGCGCTGACGAACACCCCCCAGAGCGCCGCTGCAGAATCCCCCCACCCCAGCTGTCAAAACAAAAACAACCCACCCCACCCTCAGCGCTGCCCAACCGAACCCCTCCCCCCCAAAAAAACCCTGAGCGCCCCCTGCCACCCCAATATTGGCCACCCCTTACCAGGTGCCGCCCCAAGCACGTGCTTGGTCGGCTGGTGCCTGGAGCCGGCCCTGGTTAGGGTCTGATCATCTCATCCTGAGTTACTCAGGCAAGGGGTTCTAAACATGAAGAATACTTTCAGCATAAATGATGATGAAAATATATCAATCTGCCATTACATTTTCGACTCGTTGCTGATTCATGCACATTTTATGGGGAGTGAAAATAAAAGCTTGAAAGATGTTTTGTTCGAAACCTCAAAGTAGAAGTTAGAATTTCTGGTAATGATAGAACTGTGTGTTTGGGAGGAGGTTAGCTTACACCATCATTTTGTTTTATTCTGGACATGCTTGCAAGTGAGATTGTTCAGAGGATATGTACTGAGTACAATAGAAGCAAAGTGAATCATTGTTGATGATAGCTTGTGTATATATTGCCCTTTTCAGATTGTTTTTTGTTTCTGTCCTTGAGTTTCTCTGCCCACTGCCTGAAATTGAATGCCAGGGTGTAGAAAGCTCAGCTGTTTTTTCACTGATTTTGTTTGCCTAAGCCTAAGGGGATTGATTTCCCTTTCATCCACTCAATAAATCAAATGTATCCAATATAAGTTGTTTCCTAGTGCTGGATGATCTCAAAACATAAAGCTGGTGGGATACATAACTAAATTTACCTTAAGGGGTGTAGTGTTATAAGTGCTATTGCACTTTATACACTCATATGCTATCTTATATTATGGGTATTTAGTTGTGCAAAGATTGGCATATTTCACTCCAAAAGGCCAGAAAATTACAGATTTCAGAGGCCTGATTTACATGGATCTTCCCCCTCTCCCCCAATCCCAGTGGAACTGTCCATAATATCTGCACCCAAACTTGGCAGAGCCACATAAGACCAGATCCCTCCAACTCTCCAGGATACTTGCTAGCATTACTCCATTTCAGCAGCAGTATCATGGCCTCTTGGGGAGGCACTGGGCAGGTTGGTAGCTGTATTATTTCACCATCTCCCTCCATTCCCTCCATGTGAATTCCAGACCTGTGCAATGTGGTGTGTAAGTGTGTGTAATCTTGAAGGTTAAATGTGGATGCATTGGTATCTGACAACATAGGTAATATTGCAAAGGGGGGAGGAAGGGAAGGAAATAGTGCAAAATATGTTTTTGTTCAACAGATAAGTGTTAGATGACTCAAAACATTGACAATTATTTTTAAGCTTTTTCTTTTTTCTTTTGGGACCATCTTTTTGGATGTTTGTTTAGGAGTCTCTTCCCACACCTACAAAAAGAAAAAAATAAAATCTTATTTTGCTTCTCGTTCTGTTTTAGCAGGTGCATGTCCCTAGGCACCTAAGCAGTATTCTCTTTCACCTCATGTGCCATCTGCCATGGGAGCCCTTATCCCTTGCCTTGCTTCATCCCTCTTCCTAAGCAAGAAGGGACTCATGAATTTTGGAGTGAGGAGGGAGCTGAGTGAGAGTTGGGAAGACAAATTCCTCCCTCTTCGTTCTAGGTTATTGTGTTTCTCTGTTCTGACATCTCTTCGTACGCCACCACTTTCTCTATGCTGCATGGAGAGGGCAGTTCTCGCTTAAGCTGTAATTACACTCCATACCAGCAGGGGAAGTCAGCATCACAGATACTGTACTGCAGTCCACTCAGTTGCAGAGCCAGTCCAAAATGTCTTAATTTTGGATGTGAATAATTAATTTGCTTTGCTAGTACTGACTCTCATTGACTTCAGTGGCCTTTAGACCAGACCTATGCATAATGCAATGGGTCTACAGCAGCTGGAATAGAAGAAATTGGGAAAAGTATTGAGTGTCACTTTCCCAGACCTGAGGAAGAGCTCTGTCTAGCTCAAAAACTTCTCTCTCATCAACAGAAGTTGGTTCAATGAAAGATAGTATCTCCCCTACCTTGTCTCTCTAACATAGTGAGTTAATCAGTGTTTTTGTTTCGGACCAACAAATGCGAACAGAATTGTTCAGCTCCAGTGACAGTAGTGAGAGAACCCCAAAGAAGGAAATTTTGTTTAAATTATACTATACACCAGCTGAAATTCGACAGGGGCTTGTTTTGTTGACATTGAATGTCTGGCTTGAGGGCTAAGAGTCCTGAGGTGTTGCTTGATTTTTCTGACTGCTCACTAAACAATTCAGATTATTGTTCTTGTATAAGACCCTAAGTAGTTATTTGGTATATGTTGGTATATGGTATATTCAGTTAACACAGAAATAGTGTGGCGTAGGGTTTGACTCTCTTCGGTTAAGTCAGTAACATGATTGGTAAGTGGGAATGATCAGTTAGCTCCTTGTTTATAGCCTCCATGATTTGTCAAGGTCTTCAATGTGGAAGAAGAAAAATCACAAGTTCCCTCTTTTCTTCCTCTGTGCCTCTAATTCAGATACTTTCGCTGAAGGGCAATGATAAACAGCATTTTCAGTCCCGATGAGTTTTCCTTGTCAAATAAAACTTTGAGACCCAGTAACCACTGTTTTTTTTTTTTTTTTTATTAGAATCCAAATACATCACTACTTCTGCATTCTCCTTATCTTTATACTGTAATTCTTGTATTAAAAAGCAACAAAATGGGCTTCAAATTAAAGTTTGCTATTTTAGAATTTAAGTGGTTTATAATACTAGAGAGGACATTGTCTATCACAGAAAACTATTCAAAAATCAAGAGTTTCTGAAAAGAGGCCATTTTAGGAGAGGAGAAAATTCACAAATTTAGTCTACGTTGTTTTCCTTTTAAAAAAATGTTTCTAATTGGAAAATTGAAAAGTTTCCTCGTAATATGCTCAGCCCCCACAAGGGAGGTTTCCTTATTACCCTCTATGATGCTTCCTGTTGACTCCCTCTGGAGGGAGCTTCAGCCAGAAAGGCGCTGGCCCAGCATACAATTAAAGGGGAAACTAGAAAGGAAAATCCTCCCTGGGACTTGGAGGAGGTGAGGCTAAGGCAGAGAGAAAAAGAAGTTTCCTTGAACATAGTCTATGATGTAATAAATCAGGGGATGGCAACCTTTCAGAAGTGGTGTGCCGAGTCTTCATTTATTCACTCTAATTTTAAGGTTTCCCGTGCCAGTAATAAATTTTAATGTTTTTAGAAGGTCTCTTTAAGTCTATAATATGTAACTAAATTATTGTATGTAAAATAAATGAGGTCTGTAAAATGTTTAAGAAGCTTCATTTAAAATTAAATTAAAATGCAGAGCCCCCCAGACCGGTGGCCAGAACCCGGGCAGTGTGAGTGCCACTGAAAATCAGCTCGCGTGCCACCTTTGGCACGCATGCCATAGGTTGCCTACCCCTGTAGTAAATTGTACAAACCCAATGTAATTTGTCTCCTGACTTTTCTATAAGTGGAAGAACGCACTGAGGCATTACCATGCGGCATCAGCTAGGTCTTAGAGAAGTTAACTTTTTTTAATTTAAAAAAGAAAAATAAAACAAACTTGAAATATAGCTTTATTGGCCACATTGTAACACTTCAAATTGTGTTTATCATCTTTCAGCTATAAAAATAAAGGGTTAAAAGTCTGTCAAACTACATAGCTTTGTACATTCTAGCTTTTAAGTGTAGAAAATTATTAAAGATTTGTTATGTTAAGTCTTCAGGTGTTGGTCTTGGCGATCAAATGCACATCATTTTGGGTGGCATTCTTACTGTAATAGGTCAAATGCAGAGATGCTATGATGCAAGTTAAATCGTAAATGAGTGTAAATTACATCCCAAGGGGACACACAGGTTGTCCTGTGGTCAAGAAAGATGTTACAACCTAAACCACCTTTTGCCTTCCTGTTAAAGTAGAAGATGGGAGCCTGCTTAATCTTCTTTTCCCGTGAATTGCTTTTACTGCTACAACTCATTTTTTCCAACATTAGCATGGAAGTTGCATCCATTTGCTGATTCATTTAAATGACCATTTAGATCCACCTCTGAATGTGGCTTAATGTCTGCAGAGATTGTGTGTCTCAAAATGAGATTGGGATGAAGTGAGATTGGTCCTGTTAGTGAAGCTATGCGAGAATTGGGGACTGAAAAAGATTTTTTTTCTCCTAGAACTGACTTGCACTGAACTGCAGATGCCTGATAAATAGGCTACACTTGTTCCTGTCGCTTAGATAGAAGACAGGAGTGAAATCTATGTTCACAAATAAGCTTTGCTCTCTGATCTTGCCTTTTCTCTTATATTTTATCAGTGGAGCATGCTCTAGTGCATGTGACATCTGATAACAATCTGTAGGTACCATAGAAGTGCAAACAAGAGCACATGCAGAGTGAACGCTTCCTTAAGCTCTCAGAGGAGTTAGGGCTTGGCCTTGAAGTCAAAACACTTGCCAAGTGGTGCTAAGGTGTTTCAATGAAGCTGTGGGGAGAGTTATCTGATTTCTTTTCCTAGGCTTTTGTTTGGACTGTCACTGTGCCAAGCAATCTTAGTTTGCAATTTTGCTTGTTGATGGACCTGTAGAGGGAGAGACTACTATTCCAGTCTCATTTCTGGGTTTAAAAAAAATAATCTGAATTTTATACTGCTGTGTCTTTGTCTATCCTCCATTCTCCAGCCCTATTCTTTTAGATACAGGATATGTAATTGTTTCTTGTTGCAGTTTTGAAATAATCAAAGACGTATTGTCTAACAAATTAATTTTAATGCCGGGCACTTAAACAGTACCTCTGTCCAAAGAACTTCGGGGGGTTTACAAGCATTAATTAAACTTCAAAGCACCTTATGAGATAAGTGTTGTTACACTCCATGTTCCGGTGCCTCATTTATGTGACTTCTCATGCTAACATGTTGGAGAGTAGCAGAGCTGTAGATAAAATCCTTATTTGCAGTCTCTTGTGGTTTGAAAATTTTATCCCAAACTCTGTTTTATCAAAAATGACTTGGGTGTCTAAGCTTCATTGAAAGTCAATGGGATTTAAGGTGCAGAGTTGTATTTTCATAAGTGACTTAAGTGCTTTTGAATTTTTTTCTCCGTTATCATTGCCATATTGCAGCATACTGCCTGCCATTCTACGTGAGCATTGCTCCTGTCAGAGGACTGAAAATATTCTTCTAAATAAAGACGTGGTAGGAAGCATTGTAGAGCAAATAAAAAAGTAATGTGTATAATTTTTAATATAACCATTGATATACTGTCAATATCTGCTCATATTTAAAGTTTGCTTTGAATTTTTTTGTCTTTAGGAGAAGCCAAAAATCTTCCTACGTATCCGGGGCCAAACAAGATGAGGGATTGCTACTGTACTGTAAACCTGGACCAGGAGGAGGTTTTCAGGACCAAAATAGTGGAGAAATCACTATGGTAACAAATATTTCTTGTGTGCAGATATATTCAGTCAGTTCTTTTAACACTCTAGAACATTTCTGTTTATATTATATTTCTATAGTATTCCAAATAGATCCTTTGGTGGGATGGAGAAGAACATAGCTGATTTTTTTTAATTGTACGATTATAATAATAGCATTATTATGGACCTCATGGCCTGGCATCTAACTATATGTTTTTATCATTTACATGTGAAGATGTTCTTGTCCTGAGAGGAAGCACATAATTAGTTTCCAAGGAGGTTACAGTTAATGCAGCTCTCTAGGTTACTTGCTTTTGAACTTCCTTTATGCTTTTTAGCTGTCAGTTTAACTGTGCCATTTAATCCAACTGTCAGGGATTTTTCCTTCATACTGTTATTATATAACTGCTGCTCTATCAGAGCTGAAAACCACAGTGGGGTTTTGTTCTGCACATTCCTGGAGGTGCAAAAGTGGGGGAGAGGGTAATTAGACTACAAGAAAGGGAAAAGCAGTTACAGCGAAATCCTGAGATGGCAGGTACAGTGCTAAGTTTTCTGAGATCCCTCTCTCCTGCAGCTGGCCAGCTTTGCTCTTTTGAGAGGCAGTTAGTTGGTGGTGAATGGGAGTGTTTCCTTCTCCTCCAGCCACTTCGAAACTACTAGATCACTTGGGTATTCAGGCAAAGCAAGAGCAAAAAGGGGTTTCAGAAGTCAGATTTTTTTCTCTGCGTTCCCTACTTGCTGGATAACTGTCTCCTGGGAGGAAGGTGTGGAATGCTTTTTCCCTAGTGACACATCCTAAGATGCTGACCCCCTTATTAGAATCTAGTTGTCCTCTTTCTCCAGGCACTTACTGGCCTCCTTGGTGGTAGTGCTCTTCATTATACCCACTGCTGCTGACCTATGATCTTGTGGCTAAAGCCTTGTCTACCTTCAACATCTGAATCGACTGTAACTATCAGATTATAGCTGCACTGATGCTTGCCTGTAGTGCAGACAGAAAAAACAGCTATTTGCACTGGGGCAGTTTGCCATGGTTTAATGCACCACCAGTGCCAATAGGCTGTCCACACTAGGAATTTGCATCAGTGCAGCTACAGTGATGGCTGCCTTTGGGATAAATCCCCAATATAAGCAATGCCTAAAACATAGGCTTGGAAGTTGGGAGAAATAGCTTCTAAGGTGCTCCCGTACCGTGTGATAGGTATAGTATAAAACTAAACTAGCCAGGAGTAAAATAGTAGAATGGAATGGAATAGGTACAGACTCACAGCAAGGAGTGGAACTTCTGTTGGGGCCCAAAAATGCCTAAAATATAGAGAGAACAAATTTAGGCACAGACTCTCAGCCTTTAAGGCCAGAAGGGACCATCATGATCATTTAGTCTGACCTCCTGCACATCATAGGCCATACCCACCCATTCGAGTAATAGGTCCATAACCTCTGGCTGAGTTACTCAAGTCCTCAAATCATAATTTAAAGACTTAAAATTATGTAGAATCCACAATTTACTCTAGTTCAAACCAAAAGTAACCTGTGCCCCATGTTGCAGAGGGAGAACGCCCCCCATCCCTGGGTCTCTGCCATTCTGACCTGGGGGGAAAGTCCTTCTGACCCCAAATATGGCGATGAGTTAGACCCTGAGCATATGGGCGAGACCCACCAGCCAAAAACTTAAGAAAGAATTCTCTGTAGTAACTCAGAGCCTTCCTCATCTATTATCCCTTATCTGCCTATTGGAGACATTTGCTGATAGTATTCATGGATGGGCCATATGCCATTGTAGGCAATCTCATCATACCAGCCCCTCCATAAATTTATGAAGCTCAGTCTTGAAACAAGTTAGGTTTTTAGCCCTTCCCCTTGGAAGGCTGTTCCAGAACTTCACTCCTCTGATCCTTGGTCTAATTTCAAGCCTAAACTTATTGATGGCCAGTTTATATCCACTTGTGCCCACACTGGCCCCTAACTTAAATAACTCCTCTCCTCCCTGGTGTTTATCCCTCTGATGTATTCATAGAGACCAATTATATATGCTTTGAGCCTTCATTTTGATAGGTTAAACAAGCCAAGCTCCTTAAGTCTGTTCCTGTAAGTAAGTTTTCCATTCCTCTCATCATCCTCGTAGCCCTTCTCTGTACCTGTTCCTGTTTGAATTGATTTTTCTAGAACATGACAGACCAGAATTGCACACAGTATTCCACATGAGGTCTCACCAGTGCCTTGTATTTGGTAATAACACTTCCCTATCTCTACTAGAAATACTTTGCTGATGCATGTTAGGACTGCATTAGCCTTTTTCATAGCTGCATCACATTGGTGGCTCACAGTCATCCTGTGATCAACCAATACACCTAGGTCTTTCTCCTCCTCTGTCGCTTCAAACTGATACATCCCCTGCTTATAGCAAAAATTCTTGTTGTTAGTCCCTCAGTGCATGATCTTGACTTTTACCCTCTTAAATTTCATCCTGTTTCTATTATGCCAGTTTTCAAAGTCCTCCATATCTTCTAGTATGGTATTCCAGTCCTCCCCAATACCTCCCAACTTTGTCATCTACAAATTTTATTAGCACAATCCTACTTTTTGTGACCAGGTCATTAAAGAAAATGTTAAATAAGATTGGTCCCAAGACCAGTCCTTGAGGAACTCCACTAGTAACCTCCTTCCAGTCTGACAGTTCACCTTTCAGTATGATCTGTTGTAGTCTCCCCTGTAACCAGTTCTTTACCTATCTTTTGATTCTTGTATTAATTCTCATCTTCTCCAATTTAACAAATAATTTCCCACGTGAAACTGTATCAAAAGCTTTACTGAAATCTAGGTAGATTAGATCTACTTCATTTCCTAGAAAATCTGTTATCTTCTCAAAGAAAGAGATCAAATTGGTCTTGCATGATCTACCTTTTGTAAAACCATGTTGTCGGTTTGTTTTTTAAATCACAGTTACCATTTACTTCTATGTCCTTTACACTCTCTTTCAAAATATTTTCTAACACCTTGTATACAACTGAGGTCAACTAATGGGCCTGTAGTTTCCTGGATCACTTTTTTATCTTTTTTAAATATAGATACTGTATTTGCAATTCTTCAGTCATAAAGTATGACCCTCAAGTTTAGATTCATTAAAAATCCTTGCTATTAGGCTTGTAATTTCACACGCTAGTTCCTTTAATATTTTAGGTTGGAAATTATCCAGTCCTCCCGATTTAAGTACCAATAAGCTGATTGAGTTTAGCTTCCATCCTGGATGTGATAATTTCTACTTCCATACCTTTGTTCACCTTAGCCATCCTGCTACTCTCTCTAAGCCTCCTCATTATCCATATTAAAAACTGAGGCAAAGTATTTGTTTAGGTGTTGGATCATACCTAGATTATCTTTCATTTCTACCCCATGCTCAGCATTTAGCAGTCTCACTTCTTGTTCCCATTTTTTCCTTTTTATTTATATCTCTAAAGAACCTTTTATGAATGGTTTTAATGGCTTTTGGCAGTTCTCACTTTTTTCCTACACTTTCTGACCTCTAAGAGGTAGCTTTTCTTGCTCATCCAGCCCTCCTTCCATTCCTTATAGGCCTTCTGCTTTCTTTTAATAACCGTTTGAGACTCTTTTTCATCCAGATTGGACTGCAACCCTTCTCTACAATTTTTTTCCTTTCCCTTGGGATGCAGGCTTCAGATAGTTTCTACAACTTTGAATTAAAGTAATTCCAAGCTTCCGCTACATTCAGATCCTTGAATTCTTCAGTCCAGTCCAACTCCCTAACTAATTCCATTAATTTTTTTTAAAGTTTGTCTTTTTGAAATCAAGGACCTTTGTTGCAGACTTATTTTTGCTTATCCTTCCATTTAGTTTACACTGAATTAACCCATGATACTCAAACTCAGGCATGTATGTACTCTTGGAAAAAAGGGATTTCCTTCCCCCCCAGAATTAATTTCTGGTCACCTTATATTTAAATAAAGAAAGCTGGGTGGAGGGGGCTGCATATGTATATTTAACATGTAAGTCAGTGATGGAATCAGAGTTAGGGTTTACTTTAGAATTCACTACCTATCTCCCGTTATCATATTCATAGATTACAAGGCCAGAAGGGATCATTATGATCATCTAGTCTGATCCCTGTATAACACATGCCATCAAACTTCAAAATAATTCCTGCAGTATAACTCTTAGAAAAACATTCAGTATTGATTTTAAATGTGAAACATTTACATTGGAAATATTCAGTTGTTTAGCTGATGAGATTATAGATAATAGGTGTGACTTTCAAAAGTTCCTAACTGATTTAGGAACACAAGGCCTATTGATTTTCATAGGATTTGTCCTCTCAAGTTACTTAATATTAGCCCACATAATTTTAAGATTCCTGCACTTAATATTTTTCTTGTGACCTTTATCTTGGGTCTTTATTGTATTCTGCATTGAGGCAAGAAAGACTGAGATGCAAAATATAGTGTAGATTTTGACCCTCACAGATTGTAGATTGATGGCCACATATAGTTAGTACAATTGTGTTTTATCATGAAGTTGTTAGCACCTTCCAGTTTAATGGAATTGGTTAGTAATGAATGACATAAAGTTGCTGTCTAAAGTTCTTGCTGTAATTAAGAATTTGTCACGTCTAAAGCTTGAAATAGTTCTACGAAAGTAATTTTGCAATTGTCACTTAATTTCTGTCCTGATTCAAGCAAGTGTAACCTTGTTGCTCAGAACTAGGAATTACACAGGGGGTGGGTTTTTTTTTTTCTGTTGGATGATCATTAAACCACTTCACAGGAGGGCTTACTGTTTTAGTTGATGTCATTTCACTAGATTAATCCAATCATTATTTTCCATTGAGAAAATAAGCTTTTATGTTATAGGAATAACAACTTTCCTTGGGAGAAATTCCATCTGTCTTTAGACATATTTAAATTAAAGTGGTAGACTGAAGTCAGTCTGAAATCAGCAGGCTAGGGTGCTCATGGGAAACTACAATCCTTTCATCATGAAGTGTTGACCATCTACCTTTAGCTCCATCTCTTTTTGAGGGTGGGTAGAGGCACGTTACTGCTTTTGTTCGTCTGTTTCGTAGGATTATCCCTCCTGACTATCCCAACACCCACCTACCTCTACGCTCTGCTACCAGTTGTATTTGCCCTTCATCCTTGAACATTCTCCCAATAACTGAATAAATAAAATAAATTCAAGAAGGAAACTCTTTTTAACAATGTTTTTATAGTGCCTCTGTTTGTACAAATTGCTGCTTCTTTCATATGCGTCACAAGTCAATATCTAGATTGTTCAGCTATCTAACTGCTGCATCATTGGGGAAGGGGTTGCAGTCCACCCTTCAGTCTAGGATGACCAGACAATAAATGTGAAAAATCGGGCGGGGGGTAATAGGAGCCTATATAAGAAAAAGACCCAAAAATCGGGGCTGTCCCTATAAAATCGGGACATCTGGTCACCCTACTCCAGTCTTTTAACTGTGCACTCCTCCACCATATGTTTGACCGTGTGCATTGCTGCCCCATAATCACCTTGGTAAGAGGGAGCTAAGCCAAATTTCTGCATTGTGGCAGTCACTCTGATCGGTCCAGTGAGTAGCCTGTTAAGCTTAGTTAGGATTTGCGTCCCAGGTTACAAACAGGTGGATGTAAATTAGGGCTTCTGAAATTCATCAGCATGCCTGTCTCTCTATCCCAGAGTTGCTGCTGCTCTGCAAGGACATAGCTGTTGGTCTTGATATGCTGTTGTTCATCCAAGGTTGGCACTGGGCCAACAGCACTGGACAGGAGTGGATTAATGGCTGCCACAAAAGGATGTGTCAAAGTCAGCAGGAGTTGCAGGTGTAGTTCTTTTTCTTGAGGTGGGCAGATCATCTTCTAGGAAGTGTGCATTGCTTACTTACCCTATTGGAACTATTGTCAGCCTTGTGTGCAGCAGGTTGTTTTCATCTGTTATAGCTCTTCATGCAGTTTGAAGGTTAATGGCATCTTGTCAAAGTTTTGAGGGAGCTATGGGATCCAACGCATATAAATTAGATGTTAATGTGTGGCTAAAGCAACCACTAATTATATGGGTGGCTGTGTTCAGCTCCGAATAAATAAGACGCATATGCTTACCTCTCCACCAGATTTGTTGCAAACTATTCCATGTAAGCCTATGATGCGGTTTAACATGGAAATGATATTAAATCAGCGCTTCAGCTCTGGCCCCCATTCTCAATTTCTAATGCTTGGTTGGGCTCCTTGTCAAAACTTGGAGTAACAGGGACTTAGGTGTTGCAACCCACGAAAGCAAATCACAAAAATTACATCTCTCCTCACCTTTTATTGGCAATTTAAACCTTTGAATGCAGTTTTTTCAGTTTAGCAAACAAGTGAAAACCTCTGTTTGAAAATTTGTATTGAACTGTGACTGTTAAATGACAAACTGTTTCCCCTTTGTGACCTGTGGGCTTTTTTTACAATTATCTGTGAAATATTAGAACAGTTGGGGGGCGGAGGACGATATATGCATAAAGTTGAATATACTTGTCACCCTGAAACAATTGTCACAGTTCAGGGCAATTGCACCTGTATTGCTCCTTCGAGGGCACCCTCTCTAGGCTCCCAGTTCCTTAGCCGTCACCTCCCTTGGGCAAAGTCCAAGTGTCTCTCCCTTGAGACCAGGGGTTTTCCAGGCTGCACAGTTCTCTGCTTACACTGTGATATTCCTAGCAAGCCAAAACACCTAAAGAGCCAGCACCTGCTCTTTGCTTTCTCTGCAGAGGTTATGAACAGTGTAATTGCCTGCAATTATAAGTTACGGTACAGCTCTTCATAAGTAAGCACGTTTATTCTTAAGTTGAAAGCATTACAGAAAAAAGCTCACCCTGAACTCCAGCTTTGGACTCTGGTAGGTGTCAGTCTTACAAAACACATAACTGTTCCCCCACCCCCGCACACACACACAGTTACAATTTCATGACTGTCTCAGATTCGGAACCAGACCAACTATGAATAGTTCAGTCTTTCCTTTTTTTCAGGTTGGGTCTTTGACCTTGGCCTCATGTAACAGGTGATCAGTAGACAATGGGTAACTTCTCAGGGTGAAGCTTCAAAAGGCTGGGGTTTTGCATAATTGGAGGTGGAGAATTTGCATTCACCTCCCCGTAGACATTCCCCAGGAAAATGACTTAACACTTTTTGTTCCAAAACTCCATTCTTGTCTGGTACATTGTTCAGTATAATCTTTTGAACCCCCAGGTTCCACATCTGTCACATTTCCCACTTTGAGAGGTTATATACAATCCCAGCCCACAATAATACATAAACCATTCATTTAATACAATGGATCTGTAAAATACTAAATCTTAATTCAATAAAGTCTGCCAAGGATATCACAGGAAATTGCCATATCTACAACAATGTCTTCTAATTCAGGTTTCCTTGCACTGAGGGAACCTGTATTTTTTCCAGATGTTTTTTCATATACTCTGTATACACATGAAAGGGTTTAAAATTGAAACGTGGCTGAAACATTTCATTTTGTACAGAGAGGAATTCTGCATGTATCATTTTTAGCTAATTACTTGAATGGTAACTTCACTGATGTGGAGGCGGTTTATTACAGTGGTTCTCAACCAGGGGTACAGGTACCCCTGGGGGTATGCCGAGGTCTGTCAGGGTGTACATCAACTTATCTAGATATTTGCCTAGTTTTACAACAGACTATATAAAAAGCACTAGCGAAGTCAAATAAATAAACTAGAATTTCATACAGTTACTTGTTTATACTGCTCTATATACTATGCATTGAAATGTAAGTACAATATTTACATTCCAGTTGATTTATTTTATGATTATATGGTAAACATGAGAAAGTAAGCAATTTTTCAGTAAAAGTGTGCTGTGACACTTTTTTGTATTTCTTTGTCTGATTTTGTAACCAAGTAATTTTTAAGTGAGGTGAAACTTGGGGGTACAATGGTTTGGGAAGTTTGAGAGCCATTGGTTTATTACATGTATTACAGTAGCGCTTAAAAGCCCCAACCAATAAACCCCATTGTGTTAGATGCTATACAAACACACAGTAGGAGAGTCCCTGCCTTGAAGAGCGTACAGTCTAAACAGCTAACAGGGTTGGGAAAGGAAACATTGTTATCCCCATTTCCCAGATGGGGAGTTGAGGCACAGAGATTAAGTGATTTACCCAGGGTATCTCACAACCTAGACTCTTGCTTCCCAGGCCAGTGCCTTAATCATAAGGCCAGTAACAATATTACTACACCTTTCATTAGCACTAAATTCCCCTCAAAAACTTGAGAGCAGCCAGGTTAGTGGACACTGGGGATATCTAACACTTATTTCTGTAAGTCAGGTGGACCAATAAATCATTGTCAAGAGTTTTACATCATTTCCACCAGCCAACCTCTCTTGGCATCAAAACAGGACTGTTGTGCTGGTGTATTATCCTGAATCAAAGATTTAAGGTTCCTACTAGGACCGCTTTCTAGTGCCTGACTGGAAGAAGCAGAAGGAGTGGAGATAGTCATAGGTCGAGGGTGGGTAGGGCTAGAGGAGGCTCATTTTTCCCCCCCCCCTTCTCCCCCGAAACTCTAGTCCAGCTCGACTGGTGAAGCCCTACATCTGACAGGGCCAGGAAGAGGGTGGAGCAGGATCTCATGGTAGGACGACCCTGCCTGCACACAGTCATGTGTCATGTGACACTGGTGGAATGCCATGATAGCCAGTGGGCCAGAGTGGGGAGCCGGCCAGGGACCAGCACCACGGACCAGAGCTGCCATTGCCTGCCTCCCTCCTGCAGGCACCCCACACCTATGCCCCCTTGGCAGCCAGAGCCACACAGGCACTGAGTCAGAGATGGACCCCCTCCCCAGATCAGATCCCTGCCGCATCTGGGGCTGAAGAGGTCTGGTGCCCCGAGGTTATGGGGCTGTCCACAATCTCCACGTTGACCTGAACAGGTGTGCTGGATTTGTCAGCAACAGCACACCTGCTCTGCTGGACTAGCTCCCTGGAGCCAACCCAACGGGGGAAGGACCTCAGGCCAGAGTGGAGGTGTTGGGGTACATAGCGTGGGTCTCTGCCTACACTCCTCACTGGCCCAGGGGCTTGAGGGTGCAGATTGGCCAAGGCTGCTGTTATGCTCCCATGCAATCATGGCCTGCCCTGATCCAGCTCCCAGGCAGGATCACAGGGCTGGAGGCCCAGGCCTGCCCCAAGGGGGACTGATTGGAGGGCTTGGGATGGTGCTGCACATCAACAGAGCAGGGTAGGGGGCTCAGGGAGGGTCTCTGCATCATGCAAGGTGCATCTCCCGCTGGGTCTCCCCTTCTTAGCATGCTCCACTTGTCACTAAGTGAGAAGGTGGGGGTAGAGGTCCAGGGGGATTCAAGCTTCCCAGAGAAACTCTGGGGAGAGGACAAAAACAACAAGGAGTCTGGTGGTACCTTAAAGACTAACAGATTTATTTGGGCATAAGCTTTCGTGGGTAAAAACCTCAATACTTCTCCTCCTCTCTGGGGAGAGGACTGGGCCAAACCTAGCTCGTGGCTCCTTTCCTCCCAGAGCTTCCTCCGCCCAAAGCCTTCAAGCTGCAGGGATCTGCCCCGGAATCATCCAGTACCACCAGACCCTCAGCACTGCAGTACACAGGGCTGCTCCCAGCATGGCAGCTGAGGGCCCTCACATCATGGCCTTGTTTGGTTTCTTTGCCAGCAGTTCACCTGCTCAATTGCAGGAGCTGGATCTAGCCCCAAAGGAGCAGTAAGCTTGTGGGTAGGGATCACCCTAAAGGGGCAGTGAGCTGGGATTGGGGGCTTCAGAGCCCATTGCCTTCACCTCTGTTTCATTTGCTTCCAACATCTAGTCCCTCCTTTTTCACAAGGTAGCAGGCTGCAACCCCATCCAGTAGCTGGTTCCCTGGGTGTGCTGGGAGGAGGATTCTGCCCTTAGAGAATGCAAAAATGGTGCATTTTGGAAGTGAATTTGAAACAAGTGGAGCAGAGCAACATCAAAGGCAGAGACCCCACGTCTGAGAGTCCAGCTCCCGGGTAACAGCCAGTGCAGGCTGGGCTCACTCTAACATCGCCCTCCCCCCTAGGTTTTCCCTCCACGCCGAGCTACGATAGAGACTGCACTTTTAATTTTGTTGTCCTTAAGATTGATGTTGCCTTTGCATTCACTTAAAGGGCAGTATCAGCTGCAACAGGAAAATCAAGGTAGCTTCTCAAATCTTAAGTAAAGGGAATGCGACATTTCTAAATGTGTTTCAATGGTACCAGTAAAGGTAGAGCAGTGTGGAAGAAGAGTTAAATGGTTGGTGTGCTTCAGAGAGATGGATCAAGTATCTTGGCTCCATGATCCTTTAGTGCTCCTTACTACCTGACAGGAATTTTTCACACCTTGGATAGAGTGATCAAAAACTGAGTGTAAGAGAAAAGAAACCACCTGGGCCTTGAGTCTACTGTCCCTAGACTTTGGCGGGGAGGGAAAGTGCCAACCACAGACTACTTGCATTTGTGTGAATGTATAATACATATTCACAAACAATAGACTTTGTTTAATGTTAATTAAGGTTGCTGTCATCAATAAACTAAACTATTAAAAACCCCATCAAAATTAGGAAAATACATAAAGGATTAAAAGTCAAGCACACTCAAGTTCAGAAATGCTAGAGTGGACATTGCCCTTGCAATCTTAATTTATCTCCCTTCTGAAAAAATCTGAGACACTGAGGTACTGACCCTGTAAAACAGAAAATACTGATGCAACCTCACAGTAGAGAGACCACAATATTAAGGAGAAGTCTGTAGCAACTCCATAGTTTAAGGGTACGTTGAACTTAACACAAGAATAAAGTTCCTTTGTTTCACACTTTGCCCCAACTGAACTTAGTTACTAAATTTGATAAATTCATTCTTGCAAAGAGTTACTGTTCTGTATAAAGGCTTGTCCACACTGTTTGGAGCAGCAGTATGTCAAAGCACACTATGGAACTTGTGGTATACAGTAGCAGTATCCACACAGCCAGATAACATGTGACAGTCTAATGCATGGTAGGTTTAGACTCTGGCTTGCTGTGCACTAACCAACCATATAGATGCCCTAATTTTTAATAAAATATTTAATGTTTGCTGATATCGTCTTAAAATATTTGCTTTAGAAAAATTGCTTTGTTTTTCTCACATTTATTTGTGTTCCTCTAGCTAACCAACCACTAACTCCAAACTTCTTGCTCACATTCGGATGTGTTGGACACAAGCCACTTCTCAAATTTTAAATACATAGTTGTTCCACTTACTTTGGAGATATGCCAAGATTAGCTGATAGAATTACTTGGATACATCAGCACCTTACATGTTCCAGTGTTGCCCACCTGCCTCTGGGAAACACGGAGCTCTGCCCAGCATAAAGGCCATGGGGAAGGAGGCTTTGAACCGAATGTCATAAGCAGTGCTTTGAGAGCACTTCTCTCTTATCTGTTTGCTTCATTGCCATTCCCACAACAGCCTCACTCCTCAATGTACTCTCCCCTACACACACTGCCTGGCCCCACCCTGCCCTGTACTCAGTTACCACATTTTGCTTTTAAACACTGATATGTATCAACATTGATGGATCTAAACATTGATATGTATCAACATTTAACGGCTTAATGTGGTAAGGGGGCTTGCGGGGAGTGGAGCTGTATAGGAAGAAGCGCTTGGGGCAAAACAGACTGCCCATGAGAGATTACTGGGGCAGGGAATGAGCAAGACTTTGTCGGGGAGACATGTAACACAGCAGGACAGAGTGCCAGAAGGGGAAACAGGGCTGTAGGAGGAGGCATGGTGGACATTAAGGCTCTGAGGGGTTTACGAATGAGAATACGTATCAGTATTGAAAGCTATCCATATGAGTAACTATCAGCATTGTTGTAGACTTTTTTAAGAACCTGAGAAATTTCTACAAAGTAAACACATCTATAACTTGAGTTCCACTTTGTCAGGGGGGTACAGATAGAGGCTGAATATCCCACTAGACAAGGATATTTCTATTTGTGGGAGGGGAGGAAATTTGATGGCTATGAGAGTCACAAGGTCACTAGAAATGGGCAAGGGAGAATTTCTGGTGTTTGGTAGGTATGTCAGTCAGTGGATAGGGTTCAAAGCTGGCAGGGTGAGACTGTAAGGGCACCAGATATCCACACAGAATAAAAGCAGTAAAAGAACAGGCTGAGGAAGTTTTAGGAAAAAAATGATTGGGGGTGGCAGAAAATAGAATGGAACAAATTTAAAGAAACACCATATTGTTCTTTCTATTTGGTACCAGCTGAAAAATAATACACAGTTGTGTTCTTTTGCTTTATAAATTGTTAAAGCCTAGAAATTTACACTCCTGAAAGATTCCTTCTTTTTCCAGCAGAAACATCAATACTATGGGCCAGATCCCCACTTGTGTAAGTAGGCATAGCTCCACTGAACTCTGCTGAACCAGGCTACTTTACACCAAGTGAGACTATATCTCTAGCTAAAATCTCCCCACCCTCCACCCTGGATCTAATGTAGTTAACAGTAATGATTTTCTGATTTTGTTGATGTATATATGTGCTTGAATTCATGACACAGCACTACCTATCAGGTCCTTCAACCCAATTACTTATGAGAAAATGGCTTATGCACAGTGGATGGATATTAGAAGAGGGTCTGTACTTTCACAATGGCTTAAGTTGTGTGGGTTTGTTTTAGGTGTATTTCTTATGTAACCATATGCTTCCAGTTGTGTATATTCTGCCAAAACTCTGAGTTTCAGATCTAGTATGGGTGTTTTTAGCAAATGTTTTAGATTCCCAGCACCCTTTGTCTGCCTCTTTTGGCTACTTTTACAGAATCTCACCTTGTCTATCCTCATCTTATAGCAGCAACCACACACTGTGTCAGAATTTGAGTTCATCCAATTCCTTTATCTGTCTTATATAAGTATTCTGAAGAATCCTTTTTTTCCCTCATCACTCTCTTAATGAAATGTTGCAAAGTATGTATGCACATTTTATAAGCCAAATGCTGAATTGTTCAGAAACAGGCAAGTACCCTTTTGTAGACTCCTTCAGTCTATTTATTTTTCTTCCATCTCACACTGTGATGTGAACTCTGGTCTTCAGTTCATGCAGCAGGATGAATCCAGTATTTCTAAACAAGTTGGACTAGTCAGAGGATGCAGAGTTCTCTGTAGCATGTTAATGGTCCTTACTTTCAAGTACAAAGGCAGGTTTAAAAAGGAGAAGAAAAATCTATATACAAAGAGGTTTGGTTTGGGCAGTTTCATTATTATTCATGTTGCAAAACTCTCCCTTTATCCACTGAACTATCAGTGCCAAAATGAGAACAAGACTGCTTTTGCAAACCCAAGTGTTGAGAAATAAACGCTGGGTTTTGCAACATTATTTGAAACTGAAGAAGTCGTTCTAGTCTATGATTCAGTTTGTATACTTTTGTTCTTTCAATTTACATTGATTGTGATAATTTTTAATAGGTATTTTTCAAAGAAAACTTTTTTTTACAGTTAAGGTTGAACATGGTTCTGTGGAGTCTAGCTAACACTGAAAAGTAATTACAAAATCCTGCATCTTTTAAAAAACCCAAATCACCAGAATTTTTGAAAAATGACAGTTAAGAGATCTACTCCTATATAATTTTTCATTTCTTAAACTCACTCCACCTGACTTCCCCTATCCACACCCCAGTCCAGCTCCTAAACATTTTTCCCCTGGAATTTGCAAAAACATATGCTTAGTAGGGTTGCCAACTTTCTGAATGCAGAAAACCGAACACCCTAGCCCCGCCCTCCGCTCACTCCATCCCCCCTCCCTCTGTCACTCGTTCTCTCCCACCCTTGCTCACTTGCTGGGGCAGGGGATTGGGATGTGGGAGGGGGGAGCTCTAGGATGGGGCTGGGGATGTTGGGTTTGGGGTGCAGGAGAGGGCTCTGGCTTGGAGGGTGGAGCTGAGGGTTTTGGAGTGTGGGAGGGAGCTCTGGGCTCAGGATTTGGGTGCAGGGGGGTGAGGGCTCTGGTTGGAGGGGTCTCTGGCCTGGGACCCAGGAGATTGGGGTGCAGAAAGGGTGCGAGCTCTGGGAGGGAGTCTGAGATGTGGAAGGGGGGAGGGGGCTCAGGGCTGAGATGGGGTTGGGGTGCAGGGGGCAGGCTCCAGGCAGCACATACCTTAGGCGGCTCCCAGGAAGTGGCGACATGTCCCTCTGGCTCCTAGGTGCAGGGGCGGCCAGAAGGCTCTATATACACTACCTCGTCCACAGGCACTGCCCCCACAACTCCCATTGGCCATGGTTCCCGGCCAATGGGAACTGTGGAGCCGGCACCATGGGCAGGGGCAGCGTGCGGAGCCCACCTGGCCACCTCTGTGCCTAGGAGCCGGAGGATATGCCGGCCACTTCCGGGAGCTGCGCAGAGCCAGCTGTTTCTCGACCAGGCATTCCAGTTGAAAACTGGACACTTGGCAACTCTAATAGGCCAAAATAAAAAATGACTAGGTGATAATCAGAAATAGGATCTTGAATCGGAAACCTGTCTGTAAAATGAGTTGGATGTGAGTGAGTGAGTGAAGTAGTATTTGGAAGAGGACAGGAAGGGTTCCTTTACTAGTTCCAGACTAATTCACATTTGGGCACTAAAACAGGTGTTTTTTGAGGAAAATAATATTTCTCCAGTGTTAACTATACATTTTTAAGGAAAACCGCGCTGCACTTTTTTTTTATATGCAGTTTTTATTTATGACTTTGCTGTTGCTCATTGGAGAAAAGAGGTTTAAGACTCCAACTGAGGAAAGTGCTTAAGCACATGCATAAGTACCTTGCTGAATCAGGTTGGCATAAAAGACCTGCAGAAAAGGAGCCTTGCTGTGCCCCGATGAGGCCTAGCAAAGGGCTTCGCTCCCGTGGGCTTTAGCAAGTCTGTGGGAGGGAGGGAAAGGGAAGATGATGAAACCTGGGTGGAATATGGAGTAAAAGATGGTGGAAAGGGGAAACTTTTCTCATGATTAAAATTTAGGGATTTAAAAGCTACAATATGTTACCCATTTTTAAAGTTAAGTGTTTAACAGCCTCTGCCTTTCCTTGTCTTTCTCTATGCCCTCCAGTCTCCTGTCATTTCCCCCCTTTCATCCACTGCCCCAGTCTCCTGCCTGCCTCAAAATCACCCTTCCTCCTCCCCAGACTCCCATTCCATGCCCAGATCATGCATTGAAGATTCCTGCTCTGCCATGTTTCTCCAACAGTTGAGATTGGCATGTGAAACGTCAGGAAGATCAGATGGGGGTGGAGGGACGATAACTTGAGGTGTATTCAAAATGAATCTGCTTATGAGATATTCGCTTCACCCTTAGTTATGGAGTAGTTACCGTCAACAGCTGTATGTGGCAGTTGTGAGGCTAGTGATTCAAAAGCTCTGTTATTCTATGTATAGAACACCAGTCTATCAAAGTATAATAAAACCCAAGGCAGGTTAAATTAATAAAAATATAAAGGAATTTAAAATCAATATCCTGTGTCAAAGGATTTCTGAAACTTAAACATTTTCAAACCTACTTTAAAGAAGACTAATTTCATACTGACTGCTAGGTAAAAAGGAGAGCATACCATGGCTTCTGTCACTGCAAATCTGTTTCCGACAGCTCCATCCCCTTGGCAGTCATTGAAAGACTTAAAAGAATCAGGAGCTATTTTGATACTTTAAACACTTCCTTTTGCAATTATTGATGCTTATTCTGATGTTCAAAAACTACACCTCTACCCCATTTTCTTCACCAAATTAAATCTTCTAATGAGAGAGTAGGTTCTAGTCTACCAGGGAATTTTTTTTAAAATTGAAAGTTCAAGTTGAACTCATTTAAATTCTGACAGATCTCTGACTCTTCAGCTGGGCTAATTCTGGTATTTGTTCTTGAAGTCTTTGTCAGTCTCTTGTGGGCTATGTAACTTGATGCTGCTGACTTTTATTAATTTCCTATGTCAAATAAAAGCATTTAGTGCAGCAAACAGGGTGGATTGCCTTTTTGTTTTGGGGAGGCAATTTTTGTTTTTTGGAACGAGGTTTCTGGAGCCCTGAGGCTGATGCTCAAGACAATTTGGCTTGAGAAATAAATCATGGGGTTTGACTGCTGTGACCTCTTGCTCCTCAGGTCCAGGCTTGAGACAAAGTGGGCACTGTTTGAAGAGATGTTAAGGATAAGCTTGCAATTTAAGTGGAAGCTCACAGCAGTTGTGTAGTTTCTTTTGATTCTTTCAGAAAGAAGATATTGTTTTTGCAAAGCCACCCTACCACTCAAGAGGAAGGGGGGAAATCAGATTAGATTTAATGTGCATTTTCTTGCAGTTAAAGTTTTGCTGCTTAATTATCAATTGGTAAATACGTGCCGCGTGTAAGAAATGTGCTTTCTTTTATAAATTAAAAGTACAATATAGGAAAAAGACACTACTTGAATGCATTGGAGTAGGATATTGTAAAACCCGGTCTGCAAAATCCACAACCAGGAAAGCACTGAACAGAGTTTTCGAAAATGTAAAACAAGGGCCCTATTCTGCAAGCACTAGTGAGAATAACACTTACTGTGAGGCACACGAATGAGTTCAATGGGACTACTCATGCAAGTAAGTCTCGTGTCCATGTAGCTAACTGCATTTTCTTTGCGTTTCTCCCTTTCATTATGCTCTTTTCCAATATCGTGTATTGTAAACAGGCTTTTAAAGACTTCTTTCTCTGGCCACTCTCCAGAAATGTTCAGTGCACTTCCATATGTTGTTTCCTTTGTTTTCTGTTCTTGACTGCTTCAAATGATGGTGGTTTTACTGTTCCATTTGGAGGTCTGTTTTGGGGGGCTAATTATTGTCCCTGAATACATTTTTACTAGTATCAAATGCTAATCTGAGTTTAAGGACTGTGTAATAAATATGGGAAAAGACTGTTAGGTATATTTGTACCTCTCAGACTTTCAGGTGGCATAGTAATCTAGGAATCATAATGGAGAAATGGGTATATAATTAACAGTTTACTAAGCATGATCTCTTCAGCGTCTTTTTTGTGGTGGAGCTCATTATGTATCGGTATTTGATGGGAAGGAAAGGACAGACTTTATGGATAGATTCACTAGCACATCTAGAAAAAGCAAGCTGAATTTCTACAGAGAAACTTAGATATTTTAATTAGGGTTACCATATTTAAAAAATTAAAAAAAGAGGACACTCCACAGGCCCTAGCCCCGCCCCTTTCCCACCCCCGCCCCAACTCCACCCTTTCCCCGCCCCTTCCCCAAAGTCCCCGCCCTAACTCCCCCTCCTCCCTCCCAGCCACGCGAAAAGGGCCTAGCCCGGGAGGGGAAGCGCCCAGCCGGGGGCGCAGGGTCTGGCGGCTGCCCGGCAAACCATGAAGCCGGTAGCACTCGGACTTTGGGCAGCCCCTATGCCTCCGGACCCTGCGCCCCCAGCCGGGCACTTCCCCTCCCGGGCTCTGGCGGCGCAGGGTCCGGAGGCACGGGGGCTGCCCGAAGCCGGTAGCGCTCGGGCAGCCCGGCTCTTAAACAGAGCCGAAG